>NW_027076072.1:0-20519 GCF_963932015.1 Anas acuta | reverse complement strand
TAGATTCAAGTGTTCTAGGTTTCACCATAACTGACGGGTTAGGGTTAGGGTTAGGGTTAGGGTTAGGGTTAGGGTTAGTTCTAGGGTTCTAGGTTTCCAGGGTTCTAGGTTCTAGAGGTTCTAGGTTCTACTGTTCTAGGTTCTACTGTTCTAGGTTCTAGGTTCTAGGGTTCTAGGTTCTAGGTTCTAGAGGTTCTAGAGGTTCTAGAGGTTCTAGGTTCTAGAGGTTCTAGATTCTAGGGTTCTAGATTCAAGTGTTCTAGGTTTCACCATAACTGACGGGTTAGGGTTAGGGTTAGGGTTAGGGTTAGGGTTAGGGTTAGGGTTAGTTCTAGGGTTCTAGGTTTCCAGGGTTCTAGGTTCTAGAGGTTCTAGGTTCTACTGTTCTAGGTTCTACTGTTCTAGGTTCTAGGTTCTAGGGTTCTAGGTTCTAGGTTCTAGAGGTTCTAGAGGTTCTAGAGGTTCTAGGTTCTAGAGGTTCTAGATTCTAGGGTTCTAGATTCAAGTGTTCTAGGTTTCACCATAACTGACGGGTTAGGGTTAGGGTTAGGGTTAGGGTTAGGGTTAGGGTTAGGGTTAGGGTTAGGGTTAGGGTCTAGGGTTAGGGTTAGGGTTAGGGTTAGGGTTAGGGTTAGGGTTAGTTCTAGGGTTCTAGGTTTCCAGGGTTCTAGGTTCTAGAGGTTCTAGGTTCTACTGTTCTAGGTTCTACTGTTCTAGGTTCTAGGTTCTAGGGTTCTAGGTTCTAGGTTCTAGAGGTTCTAGAGGTTCTAGGTTCTAGAGGTTCTAGATTCTAGGGTTCTAGATTCAAGTGTTCTAGGTTTCACCATAACTGACGGGTTAGGGTTAGGGTTAGGGTTAGGGTTAGGGTTAGGGTTAGGGTTAGGGTTAGGGTTAGGGTTAGGGTTAGGGTTAGGGTTAGGGTTAGGGTTAGGGTTAGGGTTAGGGTTAGTTCTAGGGTTCTAGGTTTCCAGGGTTCTAGGTTCTAGAGGTTCTAGGTTCTACTGTTCTAGGTTCTACTGTTCTAGGTTCTAGGTTCTAGGGTTCTAGGTTCTAGGTTCTAGAGGTTCTAGAGGTTCTAGGTTCTAGAGGTTCTAGATTCTAGGGTTCTAGATTCAAGTGTTCTAGGTTTCACCATAACTGACGGGTTAGGGTTAGGGTTAGGGTTAGGGTTAGGGTTAGGGTTAGGGTTAGGGTTAGTTCTAGGGTTCTAGGTTTCCAGGGTTCTAGGTTCTAGAGGTTCTAGGTTCTACTGTTCTAGGTTCTACTGTTCTAGGTTCTAGGTTCTAGGGTTCTAGGTTCTAGGTTCTAGAGGTTCTAGAGGTTCTAGAGGTTCTAGGTTCTAGAGGTTCTAGATTCTAGGGTTCTAGATTCAAGTGTTCTAGGTTTCACCATAACTGACGGGTTAGGGTTAGGGTTAGGGTTAGGGTTAGGGTTAGGGTTAGGGTTAGGGTTAGGGTTAGGGTTAGGGTTAGTTCTAGGGTTCTAGGTTTCCAGGGTTCTAGGTTCTAGAGGTTCTAGGTTCTACTGTTCTAGGTTCTACTGTTCTAGGTTCTAGGTTCTAGGGTTCTAGGTTCTAGGTTCTAGAGGTTCTAGAGGTTCTAGAGGTTCTAGGTTCTAGAGGTTCTAGATTCTAGGGTTCTAGATTCAAGTGTTCTAGGTTTCACCATAACTGACGGGTTAGGGTTAGGGTTAGGGTTAGGGTTAGGGTTAGGGTTAGTTCTAGGGTTCTAGGTTTCCAGGGTTCTAGGTTCTAGAGGTTCTAGGTTCTACTGTTCTAGGTTCTACTGTTCTAGGTTCTAGGTTCTAGGGTTCTAGGTTCTAGGTTCTAGAGGTTCTAGAGGTTCTAGAGGTTCTAGGTTCTAGAGGTTCTAGATTCTAGGGTTCTAGATTCAAGTGTTCTAGGTTTCACCATAACTGACGGGTTAGGGTTAGGGTTAGGGTTAGGGTTAGGGTTAGGGTTAGGGTTAGTTCTAGGGTTCTAGGTTTCCAGGGTTCTAGGTTCTAGAGGTTCTAGGTTCTACTGTTCTAGGTTCTACTGTTCTAGGTTCTAGGTTCTAGGGTTCTAGGTTCTAGGTTCTAGAGGTTCTAGAGGTTCTAGAGGTTCTAGGTTCTAGAGGTTCT
The DNA here is from genome assembly GCF_963932015.1 of Anas acuta. NCBI lineage: Eukaryota > Metazoa > Chordata > Aves > Anseriformes > Anatidae > Anas > Anas acuta. Next base: position 18,398 of record NW_027076072.1, on the reverse strand, counting down.
AGATTCTAGGGTTCTAGATTCAAGTGTTCTAGGTTTCACCATAACTGACGGGTTAGGGTTAGGGTTAGGGTTAGGGTTAGGGTTAGGGTTAGGGTTAGGGTTAGGGTTAGGGTTAGGGTTAGGGTTAGGGTTAGGGTTAGGGTTAGGGTTAGGGTTAGTTCTAGGGTTCTAGGTTTCCAGGGTTCTAGGTTCTAGAGGTTCTAGGTTCTACTGTTCTAGGTTCTACTGTTCTAGGTTCTAGGTTCTAGGGTTCTAGGTTCTAGGTTCTAGAGGTTCTAGAGGTTCTAGGTTCTAGAGGTTCTAGATTCTAGGGTTCTAGATTCAAGTGTTCTAGGTTTCACCATAACTGACGGGTTAGGGTTAGGGTTAGGGTTAGGGTTAGGGTTAGGGTTAGGGTTAGGGTTAGTTCTAGGGTTCTAGGTTTCCAGGGTTCTAGGTTCTAGAGGTTCTAGGTTCTACTGTTCTAGGTTCTACTGTTCTAGGTTCTAGGTTCTAGGGTTCTAGGTTCTAGAGGTTCTAGAGGTTCTAGGTTCTAGAGGTTCTAGATTCTAGGGTTCTAGATTCAAGTGTTCTAGGTTTCACCATAACTGACGGGTTAGGGTTAGGGTTAGGGTTAGGGTTAGGGTTAGGGTTAGGGTTAGTTCTAGGGTTCTAGGTTTCCAGGGTTCTAGGTTCTAGAGGTTCTAGGTTCTACTGTTCTAGGTTCTACTGTTCTAGGTTCTAGGTTCTAGGGTTCTAGGTTCTAGGTTCTAGAGGTTCTAGAGGTTCTAGAGGTTCTAGGTTCTAGAGGTTCTAGATTCTAGGGTTCTAGATTCAAGTGTTCTAGGTTTCACCATAACTGACGGGTTAGGGTTAGGGTTAGGGTTAGGGTTAGGGTTAGGGTTAGGGTTAGTTCTAGGGTTCTAGGTTTCCAGGGTTCTAGGTTCTAGAGGTTCTAGGTTCTACTGTTCTAGGTTCTACTGTTCTAGGTTCTAGGTTCTAGGGTTCTAGGTTCTAGGTTCTAGAGGTTCTAGAGGTTCTAGAGGTTCTAGGTTCTAGAGGTTCTAGATTCTAGGGTTCTAGATTCAAGTGTTCTAGGTTTCACCATAACTGACGGGTTAGGGTTAGGGTTAGGGTTAGGGTTAGGGTTAGGGTTAGGGTTAGGGTTAGGGTTAGGGTTAGGGTTAGGGTTAGGGTTAGGGTTAGGGTTAGGGTTAGTTCTAGGGTTCTAGGTTTCCAGGGTTCTAGGTTCTAGAGGTTCTAGGTTCTACTGTTCTAGGTTCTACTGTTCTAGGTTCTAGGTTCTAGGGTTCTAGGTTCTAGGTTCTAGAGGTTCTAGAGGTTCTAGGTTCTAGAGGTTCTAGATTCTAGGGTTCTAGATTCAAGTGTTCTAGGTTTCACCATAACTGACGGGTTAGGGTTAGGGTTAGGGTTAGGGTTAGGGTTAGGGTTAGGGTTAGGGTTAGTTCTAGGGTTCTAGGTTTCCAGGGTTCTAGGTTCTAGAGGTTCTAGGTTCTACTGTTCTAGGTTCTACTGTTCTAGGTTCTAGGTTCTAGGGTTCTAGGTTCTAGGTTCTAGAGGTTCTAGAGGTTCTAGAGGTTCTAGGTTCTAGAGGTTCTAGATTCTAGGGTTCTAGATTCAAGTGTTCTAGGTTTCACCATAACTGACGGGTTAGGGTTAGGGTTAGGGTTAGGGTTAGGGTTAGGGTTAGGGTTAGGGTTAGGGTTAGGGTTAGGGTTAGGGTTAGGGTTAGGGTTAGGGTTAGGGTTAGGGTTAGGGTTAGGGTTAGGGTTAGGGTTAGGGTTAGGGTTAGGGTTAGGGTTAGGGTTAGGGTTAGGGTTAGGGTTAGGGTTAGGGTTAGGGTTAGGGTTAGGGTTAGGGTTAGGGTTAGGGTTAGGGTTAGGGTTAGGGTTAGGGTTAGGGTTAGGGTTAGGGTTAGGGTTAGGGTTAGGGTTAGGGTTAGGGTTAGGGTTAGGGTTAGGGTTAGGGTTAGGGTTAGGGTTAGGGTTAGGGTTAGGGTTAGGGTTAGGGTTAGGGTTAGGGTTAGGGTTAGGGTTAGGGTTAGGGTTAGTTCTAGGGTTCTAGGTTTCCAGGGTTCTAGGTTCTAGAGGTTCTAGGTTCTACTGTTCTAGGTTCTACTGTTCTAGGTTCTAGGTTCTAGGGTTCTAGGTTCTAGGTTCTAGAGGTTCTAGAGGTTCTAGGTTCTAGAGGTTCTAGATTCTAGGGTTCTAGATTCAAGTGTTCTAGGTTTCACCATAACTGACGGGTTAGGGTTAGGGTTAGGGTTAGGGTTAGGGTTAGGGTTAGGGTTAGTTCTAGGGTTCTAGGTTTCCAGGGTTCTAGGTTCTAGAGGTTCTAGGTTCTAGAGGTTCTAGGTTCTACTGTTCTAGGTTCTAGGTTCTAGGGTTCTAGGTTCTAGGTTCTAGAGGTTCTAGAGGTTCTAGAGGTTCTAGGTTCTAGAGGTTCTAGATTCTAGGGTTCTAGATTCAAGTGTTCTAGGTTTCACCATAACTGACGGGTTAGGGTTAGGGTTAGGGTTAGGGTTAGGGTTAGGGTTAGGGTTAGGGTTAGTTCTAGGGTTCTAGGTTTCCAGGGTTCTAGGTTCTAGAGGTTCTAGGTTCTACTGTTCTAGGTTCTACTGTTCTAGGTTCTAGGTTCTAGGGTTCTAGAGGTTCTAGAGGTTCTAGAGGTTCTAGGTTCTAGAGGTTCTAGATTCTAGGGTTCTAGATTCAAGTGTTCTAGGTTTCACCATAACTGACGGGTTAGGGTTAGGGTTAGGGTTAGGGTTAGGGTTAGGGTTAGGGTTAGTTCTAGGGTTCTAGGTTTCCAGGGTTCTAGGTTCTAGAGGTTCTAGGTTCTACTGTTCTAGGTTCTACTGTTCTAGGTTCTAGGTTCTAGGGTTCTAGGTTCTAGGTTCTAGAGGTTCTAGAGGTTCTAGAGGTTCTAGGTTCTAGAGGTTCTAGATTCTAGGGTTCTAGATTCAAGTGTTCTAGGTTTCACCATAACTGACGGGTTAGGGTTAGGGTTAGGGTTAGGGTTAGGGTTAGGGTTAGGGTTAGGGTTAGTTCTAGGGTTCTAGGTTTCCAGGGTTCTAGGTTCTAGAGGTTCTAGGTTCTACTGTTCTAGGTTCTACTGTTCTAGGTTCTAGGTTCTAGGGTTCTAGGTTCTAGGTTCTAGAGGTTCTAGAGGTTCTAGGTTCTAGAGGTTCTAGATTCTAGGGTTCTAGATTCAAGTGTTCTAGGTTTCACCATAACTGACGGTTAGGGTTAGGGTTAGGGTTAGGGTTAGGGTTAGGGTTAGGGTTAGGGTTAGTTCTAGGGTTCTAGGTTTCCAGGGTTCTAGGTTCTAGAGGTTCTAGGTTCTACTGTTCTAGGTTCTACTGTTCTAGGTTCTAGGTTCTAGGGTTCTAGGTTCTAGGTTCTAGAGGTTCTAGAGGTTCTAGAGGTTCTAGGTTCTAGAGGTTCTAGATTCTAGGGTTCTAGATTCAAGTGTTCTAGGTTTCACCATAACTGACGGGTTAGGGTTAGGGTTAGGGTTAGGGTTAGGGTTAGGGTTAGGGTTAGGGTTAGGGTTAGGGTTAGGGTTAGGGTTAGGGTTAGGGTTAGGGTTAGGGTTAGGGTTAGTTCTAGGGTTCTAGGTTTCCAGGGTTCTAGGTTCTAGAGGTTCTAGGTTCTACTGTTCTAGGTTCTACTGTTCTAGGTTCTAGGTTCTAGGGTTCTAGGTTCTAGGTTCTAGAGGTTCTAGAGGTTCTAGGTTCTAGAGGTTCTAGATTCTAGGGTTCTAGATTCAAGTGTTCTAGGTTTCACCATAACTGACGGGTTAGGGTTAGGGTTAGGGTTAGGGTTAGGGTTAGGGTTAGGGTTAGTTCTAGGGTTCTAGGTTTCCAGGGTTCTAGGTTCTAGAGGTTCTAGGTTCTACTGTTCTAGGTTCTACTGTTCTAGGTTCTAGGTTCTAGGGTTCTAGGTTCTAGGTTCTAGAGGTTCTAGAGGTTCTAGAGGTTCTAGGTTCTAGAGGTTCTAGATTCTAGGGTTCTAGATTCAAGTGTTCTAGGTTTCACCATAACTGACGGGTTAGGGTTAGGGTTAGGGTTAGGGTTAGGGTTAGGGTTAGGGTTAGTTCTAGGGTTCTAGGTTTCCAGGGTTCTAGGTTCTAGAGGTTCTAGGTTCTACTGTTCTAGGTTCTACTGTTCTAGGTTCTAGGTTCTAGGGTTCTAGGTTCTAGGTTCTAGAGGTTCTAGAGGTTCTAGAGGTTCTAGGTTCTAGAGGTTCTAGATTCTAGGGTTCTAGATTCAAGTGTTCTAGGTTTCACCATAACTGACGGGTTAGGGTTAGGGTTAGGGTTAGGGTTAGGGTTAGGGTTAGTTCTAGGGTTCTAGGTTTCCAGGGTTCTAGGTTCTAGAGGTTCTAGGTTCTACTGTTCTAGGTTCTACTGTTCTAGGTTCTAGGTTCTAGGGTTCTAGGTTCTAGGTTCTAGAGGTTCTAGAGGTTCTAGAGGTTCTAGGTTCTAGAGGTTCTAGATTCTAGGGTTCTAGATTCAAGTGTTCTAGGTTTCACCATAACTGACGGGTTAGGGTTAGGGTTAGGGTTAGGGTTAGGGTTAGGGTTAGGGTTAGGGTTAGGGTTAGGGTTAGGGTTAGGGTTAGTTCTAGGGTTCTAGGTTTCCAGGGTTCTAGGTTCTAGAGGTTCTAGGTTCTACTGTTCTAGGTTCTACTGTTCTAGGTTCTAGGTTCTAGGGTTCTAGGTTCTAGGTTCTAGAGGTTCTAGAGGTTCTAGAGGTTCTAGGTTCTAGAGGTTCTAGATTCTAGGGTTCTAGATTCAAGTGTTCTAGGTTTCACCATAACTGACGGGTTAGGGTTAGGGTTAGGGTTAGGGTTAGGGTTAGGGTTAGTTCTAGGGTTCTAGGTTTCCAGGGTTCTAGGTTCTAGAGGTTCTAGGTTCTACTGTTCTAGGTTCTACTGTTCTAGGTTCTAGGTTCTAGGGTTCTAGGTTCTAGGTTCTAGAGGTTCTAGAGGTTCTAGAGGTTCTAGGTTCTAGAGGTTCTAGATTCTAGGGTTCTAGATTCAAGTGTTCTAGGTTTCACCATAACTGACGGGTTAGGGTTAGGGTTAGGGTTAGGGTTAGGGTTAGGGTTAGGGTTAGTTCTAGGGTTCTAGGTTTCCAGGGTTCTAGGTTCTAGAGGTTCTAGGTTCTACTGTTCTAGGTTCTACTGTTCTAGGTTCTAGGTTCTAGGGTTCTAGGTTCTAGGTTCTAGAGGTTCTAGAGGTTCTAGAGGTTCTAGGTTCTAGAGGTTCTAGGTTCTAGGGTTCTAGATTCAAGTGTTCTAGGTTTCACCATAACTGACGGGTTAGGGTTAGGGTTAGGGTTAGGGTTAGGGTTAGGGTTAGGGTTAGGGTTAGGGTTAGGGTTAGGGTTAGGGTTAGGGTTAGGGTTAGGGTTAGGGTTAGGGTTAGTTCTAGGGTTCTAGGTTTCCAGGGTTCTAGGTTCTAGAGGTTCTAGGTTCTACTGTTCTAGGTTCTACTGTTCTAGGTTCTAGGTTCTAGGGTTCTAGGTTCTAGGTTCTAGAGGTTCTAGAGGTTCTAGGTTCTAGAGGTTCTAGATTCTAGGGTTCTAGATTCAAGTGTTCTAGGTTTCACCATAACTGACGGGTTAGGGTTAGGGTTAGGGTTAGGGTTAGGGTTAGGGTTAGGGTTAGGGTTAGTTCTAGGGTTCTAGGTTTCCAGGGTTCTAGGTTCTAGAGGTTCTAGGTTCTACTGTTCTAGGTTCTACTGTTCTAGGTTCTAGGTTCTAGGGTTCTAGGTTCTAGGTTCTAGAGGTTCTAGAGGTTCTAGAGGTTCTAGGTTCTAGAGGTTCTAGATTCTAGGGTTCTAGATTCAAGTGTTCTAGGTTTCACCATAACTGACGGGTTAGGGTTAGGGTTAGGGTTAGGGTTAGGGTTAGGGTTAGGGTTAGGGTTAGGGTTAGGGTTAGGGTTAGGGTTAGTTCTAGGGTTCTAGGTTTCCAGGGTTCTAGGTTCTAGAGGTTCTAGGTTCTACTGTTCTAGGTTCTACTGTTCTAGGTTCTAGGTTCTAGGGTTCTAGGTTCTAGGTTCTAGAGGTTCTAGAGGTTCTAGAGGTTCTAGGTTCTAGAGGTTCTAGATTCTAGATTTCTAGATTCAAGTGTTCTAGGTTTCACCATAACTGACGGGTTAGGGTTAGGGTTAGGGTTAGGGTTAGGGTTAGGGTTAGTTCTAGGGTTCTAGGTTTCCAGGGTTCTAGGTTCTAGAGGTTCTAGGTTCTACTGTTCTAGGTTCTACTGTTCTAGGTTCTAGGTTCTAGGGTTCTAGGTTCTAGGTTCTAGAGGTTCTAGAGGTTCTAGAGGTTCTAGGTTCTAGAGGTTCTAGATTCTAGGGTTCTAGATTCAAGTGTTCTAGGTTTCACCATAACTGACGGGTTAGGGTTAGGGTTAGGGTTAGGGTTAGGGTTAGGGTTAGGGTTATTTCTAGGGTTCTAGGTTTCCAGGGTTCTAGGTTCTAGAGGTTCTAGGTTCTACTGTTCTAGGTTCTACTGTTCTAGGTTCTAGGTTCTAGGGTTCTAGGTTCTAGGTTCTAGAGGTTCTAGAGGTTCTAGAGGTTCTAGGTTCTAGAGGTTCTAGATTCTAGGGTTCTAGATTCAAGTGTTCTAGGTTTCACCATAACTGACGGGTTAGGGTTAGGGTTAGGGTTAGGGTTAGGGTTAGGGTTAGGGTTAGGGTTAGGGTTAGGGTTAGGGTTAGGGTTAGGGTTAGGGTTAGGGTTAGGGTTAGGGTTAGGGTTAGTTCTAGGGTTCTAGGTTTCCAGGGTTCTAGGTTCTAGAGGTTCTAGGTTCTACTGTTCTAGGTTCTACTGTTCTAGGTTCTAGGTTCTAGGGTTCTAGGTTCTAGGTTCTAGAGGTTCTAGAGGTTCTAGGTTCTAGAGGTTCTAGATTCTAGGGTTCTAGATTCAAGTGTTCTAGGTTTCACCATAACTGACGGGTTAGGGTTAGGGTTAGGGTTAGGGTTAGGGTTAGGGTTAGGGTTAGGGTTAGGGTTAGGGTTAGTTCTAGGGTTCTAGGTTTCCAGGGTTCTAGGTTCTAGAGGTTCTAGGTTCTACTGTTCTAGGTTCTACTGTTCTAGGTTCTAGGTTCTAGGGTTCTAGGTTCTAGGTTCTAGAGGTTCTAGAGGTTCTAGGTTCTAGAGGTTCTAGATTCTAGGGTTCTAGATTCAAGTGTTCTAGGTTTCACCATAACTGACGGGTTAGGGTTAGGGTTAGGGTTAGGGTTAGGGTTAGGGTTAGGGTTAGGGTTAGTTCTAGGGTTCTAGGTTTCCAGGGTTCTAGGTTCTAGAGGTTCTAGGTTCTACTGTTCTAGGTTCTACTGTTCTAGGTTCTAGGTTCTAGGGTTCTAGGTTCTAGGTTCTAGAGGTTCTAGAGGTTCTAGAGGTTCTAGGTTCTAGAGGTTCTAGATTCTAGGGTTCTAGATTCAAGTGTTCTAGGTTTCACCATAACTGACGGGTTAGGGTTAGGGTTAGGGTTAGGGTTAGGGTTAGGGTTAGGGTTAGGGTTAGGGTTAGGGTTAGGGTTAGGGTTAGGGTTAGGGTTAGGGTTAGGGTTAGTTCTAGGGTTCTAGGTTTCCAGGGTTCTAGGTTCTAGAGGTTCTAGGTTCTACTGTTCTAGGTTCTACTGTTCTAGGTTCTAGGTTCTAGGGTTCTAGGTTCTAGAGGTTCTAGAGGTTCTAGGTTCTAGAGGTTCTAGATTCTAGGGTTCTAGATTCAAGTGTTCTAGGTTTCACCATAACTGACGGGTTAGGGTTAGGGTTAGGGTTAGGGTTAGGGTTAGGGTTAGGGTTAGTTCTAGGGTTCTAGGTTTCCAGGGTTCTAGGTTCTAGAGGTTCTAGGTTCTACTGTTCTAGGTTCTACTGTTCTAGGTTCTAGGTTCTAGGGTTCTAGGTTCTAGGTTCTAGAGGTTCTAGAGGTTCTAGAGGTTCTAGGTTCTAGAGGTTCTAGATTCTAGGGTTCTAGATTCAAGTGTTCTAGGTTTCACCATAACTGACGGGTTAGGGTTAGGGTTAGGGTTAGGGTTAGGGTTAGGGTTAGGGTTAGGGTTAGTTCTAGGGTTCTAGGTTTCCAGGGTTCTAGGTTCTAGAGGTTCTAGGTTCTACTGTTCTAGGTTCTACTGTTCTAGGTTCTAGGTTCTAGGGTTCTAGGTTCTAGAGGTTCTAGAGGTTCTAGGTTCTAGAGGTTCTAGATTCTAGGGTTCTAGATTCAAGTGTTCTAGGTTTCACCATAACTGACGGGTTAGGGTTAGGGTTAGGGTTAGGGTTAGGGTTAGGGTTAGGGTTAGGGTTAGTTCTAGGGTTCTAGGTTTCCAGGGTTCTAGGTTCTAGAGGTTCTAGGTTCTACTGTTCTAGGTTCTACTGTTCTAGGTTCTAGGTTCTAGGGTTCTAGGTTCTAGGTTCTAGAGGTTCTAGAGGTTCTAGAGGTTCTAGGTTCTAGAGGTTCTAGATTCTAGGGTTCTAGATTCAAGTGTTCTAGGTTTCACCATAACTGACGGGTTAGGGTTAGGGTTAGGGTTAGGGTTAGGGTTAGGGTTAGGGTTAGTTCTAGGGTTCTAGGTTTCCAGGGTTCTAGGTTCTAGAGGTTCTAGGTTCTACTGTTCTAGGTTCTACTGTTCTAGGTTCTAGGTTCTAGGGTTCTAGGTTCTAGGTTCTAGAGGTTCTAGAGGTTCTAGAGGTTCTAGAGGTTCTAGGTTCTAGAGGTTCTAGATTCTAGGGTTCTAGATTCAAGTGTTCTAGGTTTCACCATAACTGACGGGTTAGGGTTAGGGTTAGGGTTAGGGTTAGGGTTAGGGTTAGGGTTATTTCTAGGGTTCTAGGTTTCCAGGGTTCTAGGTTCTAGAGGTTCTAGGTTCTACTGTTCTAGGTTCTACTGTTCTAGGTTCTAGGTTCTAGGGTTCTAGGTTCTAGGTTCTAGAGGTTCTAGAGGTTCTAGAGGTTCTAGGTTCTAGAGGTTCTAGATTCTAGGGTTCTAGATTCAAGTGTTCTAGGTTTCACCATAACTGACGGGTTAGGGTTAGGGTTAGGGTTAGGGTTAGGGTTAGGGTTAGGGTTAGGGTTAGGGTTAGGGTTAGGGTTAGGGTTAGGGTTAGGGTTAGGGTTAGGGTTAGGGTTAGTTCTAGGGTTCTAGGTTTCCAGGGTTCTAGGTTCTAGAGGTTCTAGGTTCTACTGTTCTAGGTTCTACTGTTCTAGGTTCTAGGTTCTAGGGTTCTAGGTTCTAGGTTCTAGAGGTTCTAGAGGTTCTAGGTTCTAGAGGTTCTAGATTCTAGGGTTCTAGATTCAAGTGTTCTAGGTTTCACCATAACTGACGGGTTAGGGTTAGGGTTAGGGTTAGGGTTAGGGTTAGGGTTAGGGTTAGGGTTAGGGTTAGTTCTAGGGTTCTAGGTTTCCAGGGTTCTAGGTTCTAGAGGTTCTAGGTTCTACTGTTCTAGATTCTACTGTTCTAGGTTCTAGGTTCTAGGGTTCTAGGTTCTAGGTTCTAGAGGTTCTAGAGGTTCTAGGTTCTAGAGGTTCTAGATTCTAGGGTTCTAGATTCAAGTGTTCTAGGTTTCACCATAACTGACGGGTTAGGGTTAGGGTTAGGGTTAGGGTTAGGGTTAGGGTTAGGGTTAGGGTTAGTTCTAGGGTTCTAGGTTTCCAGGGTTCTAGGTTCTAGAGGTTCTAGGTTCTACTGTTCTAGGTTCTACTGTTCTAGGTTCTAGGTTCTAGGGTTCTAGGTTCTAGGTTCTAGAGGTTCTAGAGGTTCTAGAGGTTCTAGGTTCTAGAGGTTCTAGATTCTAGGGTTCTAGATTCAAGTGTTCTAGGTTTCACCATAACTGACGGGTTAGGGTTAGGGTTAGGGTTAGGGTTAGGGTTAGGGTTAGGGTTAGGGTTAGGGTTAGGGTTAGGGTTAGGGTTAGTTCTAGGGTTCTAGGTTTCCAGGGTTCTAGGTTCTAGAGGTTCTAGGTTCTACTGTTCTAGGTTCTACTGTTCTAGGTTCTAGGTTCTAGGGTTCTAGGTTCTAGGTTCTAGAGGTTCTAGAGGTTCTAGAGGTTCTAGGTTCTAGAGGTTCTAGATTCTAGGGTTCTAGATTCAAGTGTTCTAGGTTTCACCATAACTGACGGGTTAGGGTTAGGGTTAGGGTTAGGGTTAGGGTTAGGGTTAGTTCTAGGGTTCTAGGTTTCCAGGGTTCTAGGTTCTAGAGGTTCTAGGTTCTACTGTTCTAGGTTCTACTGTTCTAGGTTCTAGGTTCTAGGGTTCTAGGTTCTAGGTTCTAGAGGTTCTAGAGGTTCTAGAGGTTCTAGGTTCTAGAGGTTCTAGATTCTAGGGTTCTAGATTCAAGTGTTCTAGGTTTCACCATAACTGACGGGTTAGGGTTAGGGTTAGGGTTAGGGTTAGGGTTAGGGTTAGGGTTAGGGTTAGGGTTAGGGTTAGGGTTAGGGTTAGGGTTAGGGTTAGGGTTAGGGTTAGGGTTAGTTCTAGGGTTCTAGGTTTCCAGGGTTCTAGGTTCTAGAGGTTCTAGGTTCTACTGTTCTAGGTTCTACTGTTCTAGGTTCTAGGTTCTAGGGTTCTAGGTTCTAGGTTCTAGAGGTTCTAGAGGTTCTAGGTTCTAGAGGTTCTAGATTCTAGGGTTCTAGATTCAAGTGTTCTAGGTTTCACCATAACTGACGGGTTAGGGTTAGGGTTAGGGTTAGGGTTAGGGTTAGGGTTAGGGTTAGGGTTAGTTCTAGGGTTCTAGGTTTCCAGGGTTCTAGGTTCTAGAGGTTCTAGGTTCTACTGTTCTAGGTTCTACTGTTCTAGGTTCTAGGTTCTAGGGTTCTAGGTTCTAGAGGTTCTAGAGGTTCTAGGTTCTAGAGGTTCTAGATTCTAGGGTTCTAGATTCAAGTGTTCTAGGTTTCACCATAACTGACGGGTTAGGGTTAGGGTTAGGGTTAGGGTTAGGGTTAGGGTTAGGGTTAGGGTTAGGGTTAGTTCTAGGGTTCTAGGTTTCCAGGGTTCTAGGTTCTAGAGGTTCTAGGTTCTACTGTTCTAGGTTCTACTGTTCTAGGTTCTAGGTTCTAGGGTTCTAGGTTCTAGGTTCTAGAGGTTCTAGAGGTTCTAGAGGTTCTAGGTTCTAGAGGTTCTAGATTCTAGGGTTCTAGATTCAAGTGTTCTAGGTTTCACCATAACTGACGGGTTAGGGTTAGGGTTAGGGTTAGGGTTAGGGTTAGGGTTAGGGTTAGGGTTAGTTCTAGGGTTCTAGGTTTCCAGGGTTCTAGGTTCTAGAGGTTCTAGGTTCTACTGTTCTAGGTTCTACTGTTCTAGGTTCTAGGTTCTAGGGTTCTAGGTTCTAGGTTCTAGAGGTTCTAGAGGTTCTAGAGGTTCTAGAGGTTCTAGATTCTAGGGTTCTAGATTCAAGTGTTCTAGGTTTCACCATAACTGACGGGTTAGGGTTAGGGTTAGGGTTAGGGTTAGGGTTAGGGTTAGGGTTAGTTCTAGGGTTCTAGGTTTCCAGGGTTCTAGGTTCTAGAGGTTCTAGGTTCTACTGTTCTAGGTTCTACTGTTCTAGGTTCTAGGTTCTAGGGTTCTAGGTTCTAGGTTCTAGAGGTTCTAGAGGTTCTAGAGGTTCTAGGTTCTAGAGGTTCTAGATTCTAGGGTTCTAGATTCAAGTGTTCTAGGTTTCACCATAACTGACGGGTTAGGGTTAGGGTTAGGGTTAGGGTTAGGGTTAGGGTTAGGGTTAGGGTTAGGGTTAGGGTTAGGGTTAGGGTTAGGGTTAGGGTTAGGGTTAGGGTTAGTTCTAGGGTTCTAGGTTTCCAGGGTTCTAGGTTCTAGAGGTTCTAGGTTCTACTGTTCTAGGTTCTACTGTTCTAGGTTCTAGGTTCTAGGGTTCTAGGTTCTAGGTTCTAGAGGTTCTAGAGGTTCTAGGTTCTAGAGGTTCTAGATTCTAGGGTTCTAGATTCAAGTGTTCTAGGTTTCACCATAACTGACGGGTTAGGGTTAGGGTTAGGGTTAGGGTTAGGGTTAGGGTTAGGGTTAGTTCTAGGGTTCTAGGTTTCCAGGGTTCTAGGTTCTAGAGGTTCTAGGTTCTACTGTTCTAGGTTCTACTGTTCTAGGTTCTAGGTTCTAGGGTTCTAGGTTCTAGGTTCTAGAGGTTCTAGAGGTTCTAGAGGTTCTAGGTTCTAGAGGTTCTAGATTCTAGGGTTCTAGATTCAAGTGTTCTAGGTTTCACCATAACTGACGGGTTAGGGTTAGGGTTAGGGTTAGGGTTAGGGTTAGGGTTAGGGTTAGGGTTAGGGTTAGGGTTAGGGTTAGGGTTAGGGTTAGGGTTAGGGTTAGGGTTAGGGTTAGTTCTAGGGTTCTAGGTTTCCAGGGTTCTAGGTTCTAGAGGTTCTAGGTTCTACTGTTCTAGGTTCTACTGTTCTAGGTTCTAGGTTCTAGGGTTCTAGGTTCTAGGTTCTAGAGGTTCTAGAGGTTCTAGGTTCTAGAGGTTCTAGATTCTAGGGTTCTAGATTCAAGTGTTCTAGGTTTCACCATAACTGACGGGTTAGGGTTAGGGTTAGGGTTAGGGTTAGGGTTAGGGTTAGGGTTAGGGTTAGTTCTAGGGTTCTAGGTTTCCAGGGTTCTAGGTTCTAGAGGTTCTAGGTTCTACTGTTCTAGGTTCTACTGTTCTAGGTTCTAGGTTCTAGGGTTCTAGGTTCTAGGTTCTAGAGGTTCTAGAGGTTCTAGAGGTTCTAGGTTCTAGAGGTTCTAGATTCTAGGGTTCTAGATTCAAGTGTTCTAGGTTTCACCATAACTGACGGGTTAGGGTTAGGGTTAGGGTTAGGGTTAGGGTTAGGGTTAGGGTTAGGGTTAGGGTTAGGGTTAGGGTTAGGGTTAGGGTTAGGGTTAGGGTTAGGGTTAGTTCTAGGGTTCTAGGTTTCCAGGGTTCTAGGTTCTAGAGGTTCTAGGTTCTACTGTTCTAGGTTCTACTCTTCTAGGTTCTAGGTTCTAGGGTTCTAGGTTCTAGGTTCTAGAGGTTCTAGAGGTTCTAGGTTCTAGAGGTTCTAGATTCTAGGGTTCTAGATTCAAGTGTTCTAGGTTTCACCATAACTGACGGGTTAGGGTTAGGGTTAGGGTTAGGGTTAGGGTTAGGGTTAGGGTTAGGGTTAGGGTTAGTTCTAGGGTTCTAGGTTTCCAGGGTTCTAGGTTCTAGAGGTTCTAGGTTCTACTGTTCTAGGTTCTACTGTTCTAGGTTCTAGGTTCTAGGGTTCTAGGTTCTAGGTTCTAGAGGTTCTAGAGGTTCTAGAGGTTCTAGGTTCTAGAGGTTCTAGATTCTAGGGTTCTAGATTCAAGTGTTCTAGGTTTCACCATAACTGACGGGTTAGGGTTAGGGTTAGGGTTAGGGTTAGGGTTAGGGTTAGGGTTAGGGTTAGGGTTAGGGTTAGGGTTAGGGTTAGTTCTAGGGTTCTAGGTTTCCAGGGTTCTAGGTTCTAGAGGTTCTAGGTTCTACTGTTCTAGGTTCTACTGTTCTAGGTTCTAGGTTCTAGGGTTCTAGGTTCTAGGTTCTAGAGGTTCTAGAGGTTCTAGAGGTTCTAGGTTCTAGAGGTTCTAGATTCTAGGGTTCTAGATTCAAGTGTTCTAGGTTTCACCATAACTGACGGGGGTTAGGGTTAGGGTTAGGGTTAGGGTTAGGGTTAGGGTTAGTTCTAGGGTTCTAGGTTTCCAGGGTTCTAGGTTCTAGAGGTTCTAGGTTCTACTGTTCTAGGTTCTACTGTTCTAGGTTCTAGGTTCTAGGGTTCTAGGTTCTAGGTTCTAGAGGTTCTAGAGGTTCTAGAGGTTCTAGGTTCTAGAGGTTCTAGATTCTAGGGTTCTAGATTCAAGTGTTCTAGGTTTCACCATAACTGACGGGTTAGGGTTAGGGTTAGGGTTAGGGTTAGGGTTAGGGTTAGGGTTAGTTCTAGGGTTCTAGGTTTCCAGGGTTCTAGGTTCTAGAGGTTCTAGGTTCTACTGTTCTAGGTTCTACTGTTCTAGGTTCTAGGTTCTAGGGTTCTAGGTTCTAGGTTCTAGAGGTTCTAGAGGTTCTAGAGGTTCTAGGTTCTAGAGGTTCTAGATTCTAGGGTTCTAGATTCAAGTGTTCTAGGTTTCACCATAACTGACGGGTTAGGGTTAGGGTTAGGGTTAGGGTTAGGGTTAGGGTTAGGGTTAGGGTTAGGGTTAGGGTTAGGGTTAGGGTTAGTTCTAGGGTTCTAGGTTTCCAGGGTTCTAGGTTCTAGAGGTTCTAGGTTCTACTGTTCTAGGTTCTACTGTTCTAGGTTCTAGGTTCTAGGGTTCTAGGTTCTAGGTTCTAGAGGTTCTAGAGGTTCTAGAGGTTCTAGGTTCTAGAGGTTCTAGATTCTAGGGTTCTAGATTCAAGTGTTCTAGGTTTCACCATAACTGACGGGTTAGGGTTAGGGTTAGGGTTAGGGTTAGGGTTAGGGTTAGTTCTAGGGTTCTAGGTTTCCAGGGTTCTAGGTTCTAGAGGTTCTAGGTTCTACTGTTCTAGGTTCTACTGTTCTAGGTTCTAGGTTCTAGGGTTCTAGGTTCTAGGTTCTAGAGGTTCTAGAGGTTCTAGAGGTTCTAGGTTCTAGAGGTTCTAGATTCTAGGGTTCTAGATTCAAGTGTTCTAGGTTTCACCATAACTGACGGGTTAGGGTTAGGGTTAGGGTTAGGGTTAGGGTTAGGGTTAGGGTTAGTTCTAGGGTTCTAGGTTTCCAGGGTTCTAGGTTCTAGAGGTTCTAGGTTCTACTGTTCTAGGTTCTACTGTTCTAGGTTCTAGGTTCTAGGGTTCTAGGTTCTAGGTTCTAGAGGTTCTAGAGGTTCTAGAGGTTCTAGGTTCTAGAGGTTCTAGATTCTAGGGTTCTAGATTCAAGTGTTCTAGGTTTCACCATAACTGACGGGTTAGGGTTAGGGTTAGGGTTAGGGTTAGGGTTAGGGTTAGGGTTAGGGTTAGGGTTAGGGTTAGGGTTAGGGTTAGGGTTAGGGTTAGGGTTAGGGTTAGGGTTAGGGTTAGGGTTAGGGTTAGGGTTCTAGGTTTCCAGGGTTCTAGGTTCTAGAGGTTCTAGGTTCTACTGTTCTAGGTTCTACTGTTCTAGGTTCTAGGTTCTAGGGTTCTAGGTTCTAGGTTCTAGAGGTTCTAGAGGTTCTAGGTTCTAGAGGTTCTAGATTCTAGGGTTCTAGATTCAAGTGTTCTAGGTTTCACCATAACTGACGGGTTAGGGTTAGGGTTAGGGTTAGGGTTAGGGTTAGGGTTAGGGTTAGGGTTAGTTCTAGGGTTCTAGGTTTCCAGGGTTCTAGGTTCTAGAGGTTCTAGGTTCTACTGTTCTAGGTTCTACTGTTCTAGGTTCTAGGTTCTAGGGGTTCTAGGTTCTAGAGGTTCTAGAGGTTCTAGGTTCTAGAGGTTCTAGATTCTAGGGTTCTAGATTCAAGTGTTCTAGGTTTCACCATAACTGACGGGTTAGGGTTAGGGTTAGGGTTAGGGTTAGGGTTAGGGTTAGGGTTAGTTCTAGGGTTCTAGGTTTCCAGGGTTCTAGGTTCTAGAGGTTCTAGGTTCTACTGTTCTAGGTTCTACTGTTCTAGGTTCTAGGTTCTAGGGTTCTAGGTTCTAGGTTCTAGAGGTTCTAGAGGTTCTAGAGGTTCTAGGTTCTAGAGGTTCTAGATTCTAGGGTTCTAGATTCAAGTGTTCTAGGTTTCACCATAACTGACGGGTTAGGGTTAGGGTTAGGGTTAGGGTTAGGGTTAGGGTTAGGGTTAGGGTTAGTTCTAGGGTTCTAGGTTTCCAGGGTTCTAGGTTCTAGAGGTTCTAGGTTCTACTGTTCTAGGTTCTACTGTTCTAGGTTCTAGGTTCTAGGGTTCTAGGTTCTAGGTTCTAGAGGTTCTAGAGGTTCTAGGTTCTAGAGGTTCTAGATTCTAGGGTTCTAGATTCAAGTGTTCTAGGTTTCACCATAACTGACGGGTTAGGGTTAGGGTTAGGGTTAGGGTTAGGGTTAGGGTTAGGGTTAGTTCTAGGGTTCTAGGTTTCCAGGGTTCTAGGTTCTAGAGGTTCTAGGTTCTACTGTTCTAGGTTCTACTGTTCTAGGTTCTAGGTTCTAGGGTTCTAGGTTCTAGGTTCTAGAGGTTCTAGAGGTTCTAGAGGTTCTAGGTTCTAGAGGTTCTAGATTCTAGGGTTCTAGATTCAAGTGTTCTAGGTTTCACCATAACTGACGGGTTAGGGTTAGGGTTAGGGTTAGGGTTAGGGTTAGGGTTAGGGTTAGGTAGGTTAGGGTTAGGGTTAGGGTTAGGGTTAGGGTTAGGGTTAGTTCTAGGGTTCTAGGTTTCCAGGGTTCTAGGTTCTAGAGGTTCTAGGTTCTACTGTTCTAGGTTCTACTGTTCTAGGTTCTAGGTTCTAGGGTTCTAGGTTCTAGGTTCTAGAGGTTCTAGAGGTTCTAGGTTCTAGAGGTTCTAGATTCTAGGGTTCTAGATTCAAGTGTTCTAGGTTTCACCATAACTGACGGGTTAGGGTTAGGGTTAGGGTTAGGGTTAGGGTTAGGGTTAGGGTTAGGGTTAGTTCTAGGGTTCTAGGTTTCCAGGGTTCTAGGTTCTAGAGGTTCTAGGTTCTACTGTTCTAGGTTCTACTGTTCTAGGTTCTAGGTTCTAGGGTTCTAGGTTCTAGAGGTTCTAGAGGTTCTAGGTTCTAGAGGTTCTAGATTCTAGGGTTCTAGATTCAAGTGTTCTAGGTTTCACCATAACTGACGGGTTAGGGTTAGGGTTAGGGTTAGGGTTAGGGTTAGGGTTAGGGTTAGGGTTAGTTCTAGGGTTCTAGGTTTCCAGGGTTCTAGGTTCTAGAGGTTCTAGGTTCTACTGTTCTAGGTTCTACTGTTCTAGGTTCTAGGTTCTAGGGTTCTAGGTTCTAGAGGTTCTAGAGGTTCTAGGTTCTAGAGGTTCTAGATTCTAGGGTTCTAGATTCAAGTGTTCTAGGTTTCACCATAACTGACGGGTTAGGGTTAGGGTTAGGGTTAGGGTTAGGGTTAGGGTTAGGGTTAGGGTTAGTTCTAGGGTTCTAGGTTTCCAGGGTTCTAGGTTCTAGAGGTTCTAGGTTCTACTGTTCTAGGTTCTACTGTTCTAGGTTCTAGGTTCTAGGGTTCTAGGTTCTAGGTTCTAGAGGTTCTAGAGGTTCTAGAGGTTCTAGGTTCTAGAGGTTCTAGATTCTAGGGTTCTAGATTCAAGTGTTCTAGGTTTCACCATAACTGACGGGTTAGGGTTAGGGTTAGGGTTAGGGTTAGGGTTAGGGTTAGGGTTAGGGTTAGTTCTAGGGTTCTAGGTTTCCAGGGTTCTAGGTTCTAGAGGTTCTAGGTTCTACTGTTCTAGGTTCTACTGTTCTAGGTTCTAGGTTCTAGGGTTCTAGGTTCTAGGTTCTAGAGGTTCTAGAGGTTCTAGAGGTTCTAGGTTCTAGAGGTTCTAGATTCTAGGGTTCTAGATTCAAGTGTTCTAGGTTTCACCATAACTGACGGGTTAGGGTTAGGGTTAGGGTTAGGGTTAGGGTTAGGGTTAGGGTTAGGGTTAGGGTTAGGGTTAGGGTTAGGGTTAGGGTTAGGGTTAGGGTAGGTTAGGGTTAGTTCTAGGGTTCTAGGTTTCCAGGGTTCTAGGTTCTAGAGGTTCTAGGTTCTACTGTTCTAGGTTCTACTGTTCTAGGTTCTAGGTTCTAGGGTTCTAGGTTCTAGGTTCTAGAGGTTCTAGAGGTTCTAGGTTCTAGAGGTTCTAGATTCTAGGGTTCTAGATTCAAGTGTTCTAGGTTTCACCATAACTGACGGGTTAGGGTTAGGGTTAGGGTTAGGGTTAGGGTTAGGGTTAGGGTTAGGGTTAGTTCTAGGGTTCTAGGTTTCCAGGGTTCTAGGTTCTAGAGGTTCTAGGTTCTACTGTTCTAGGTTCTACTGTTCTAGGTTCTAGGTTCTAGGGTTCTAGGTTCTAGGTTCTAGAGGTTCTAGAGGTTCTAGGTTCTAGAGGTTCTAGATTCTAGGGTTCTAGATTCAAGTGTTCTAGGTTTCACCATAACTGACGGGTTAGGGTTAGGGTTAGGGTTAGGGTTAGGGTTAGGGTTAGGGTTAGTTCTAGGGTTCTAGGTTTCCAGGGTTCTAGGTTCTAGAGGTTCTAGGTTCTACTGTTCTAGGTTCTACTGTTCTAGGGTTCTAGGTTCTAGGGTTCTAGAGGTTCTAGAGGTTCTAGAGGTTCTAGGTTCTAGAGGTTCTAGATTCTAGGGTTCTAGATTCAAGTGTTCTAGGTTTCACCATAACTGACGGGTTAGGGTTAGGGTTAGGGTTAGGGTTAGGGTTAGGGTTAGGGTTAGGGTTAGTTCTAGGGTTCTAGGTTTCCAGGGTTCTAGGTTCTAGAGGTTCTAGGTTCTACTGTTCTAGGTTCTACTGTT
>NW_027076071.1:0-1000 GCF_963932015.1 Anas acuta | reverse complement strand
TTTCCTTTCCACACCTTTCCTTTCCACACCTTTCCTTTCCACACCTTTCCTTTCCTTTCCACACCTTTCCTTTCCTTTCCTTCCACACCTTCCTTTCCACACCTTTCCACACCTTTCCACACCTTTCCACACCTTTCCTTTCCTTTCCACACCTTTCCTTTCCACACCTTTCCTTTCCTTTCCTTTCCTTTCTTCCCTTTCCTTTCCACCCTTTCCTTTCTTTCCTTTCCTTTCCTTTCCTTTCCTTTCCTTTCCTTTCCTTTCCTTTTCCTTTCCTTTCCACACCTTTCCTTTCCTTTCCACACCTTTCCTTTCTTCCTTTCCTTTCCACACCTTTCCTTCCACCTTTCCTTTCCACACCTTCTTTCCTTTCCTTTCCACACCTTTCCTTTCCTTTCCACACCTTTCCTTTCCCACTTTCCTTTCACACCTTTCCTTTCCACACCTTTCCTTTCCACACCTTTCCACACCTTTCCACACCTTTCCTTTCCACACCTTTCCTTTCCACACCTTTCCTTTCCACACTTTCCTTCCTTTCCACACCTTTCCTTTCCACACCTTTCCTTTCCACACCTTTCCACACCTTTCCACACCTTTCCACACCTTTCCACACCTTTCCACACCTTTCCTTTCCACACCTTTCCTTTCCTTTCCTTTCCACACCTTCCTTTCCACACCTTTCCTTTCCACACCTTTCCTTTCCACACCTTTCCTTTCCTTTCCACACCTTTCCTTTCCACACCTTTCCTTTCCTTTCCACAGCTTTCCTTTCCACACCTTTCCTTTCCTTTCCACACCTTTCCTTTCCTTTCCACACCTTTCCTTTCCACACCTTTCCTTTCCACACCTTTCCACACCTTTCCACACCTTTCCACACCTTTCCACACCTTTCCTTCCACACCTTTCCTTTCCACACCTTTCCTTTCCACACCTTTCCTTTCCACACCTTTCCTTTCCTTTCCTTTCCTTTCCTTTCCACACCTTTCCTTTCCTTTCCTTT
>NW_027076070.1:0-23494 GCF_963932015.1 Anas acuta | reverse complement strand
CACCATTACTGTCACCACCACCACTGCTGCCACTGCTGCTACCACTACTGCCACTGCCACTGCCACCATCACTGCTATTGTCACCATGACTGCTACTGTCACATCACTGCTATTGTCACCACTACTGCCACTGCTGCACTGCCACCACTACTGCCACCACTGCTGTCCACCACTGCTGCCACTGCTACTGCCACTTCTGCTACGGCTGCCATTACACTGTTGTCACCATTACTGTCATTGTCACCATTACTGTCATTGTCACCATTACTGCCACTGCTGCTACTGCTGCTGCTACTGCCACTGTCACCATCACCGTTACTGTCACCATTACTGCCACTGCACCATCACTGCTATTGTCACCATGACTGCTACTGTCACCATCACTGTCATTGTCACCACTACTGCCACTGCTACTGCTACTGCCACCATCACCATTACTGTCACCTATACTGCCACTAGTGCCACTGCTGCTACTGCCACTGCCACCACCACTGTCATTGTCACCATTACTGCCACTGCTACTGCCACTGCCACCATCACTGCTGTTGTCACCATTACTGTCATTGTCACCATTACTGTCATTGTCACCATTACTGCCACTGCTGCTGCTGCTGCCACCGTTACTGTCACCACCGCTACCTGGGCACCCAGGTGGCAATGGGGGGGGGGGGGTGTCCCGGGGGGGTGCCGCAGCTCAAAGCACCCCCCCCCCATGTGTGTGTGCGTGAACACCCCCATGGCACGGACCGGGCCGCCTTGCACACGCGTGTGCCCCCCCCTTGCACACTCAGCTCACACGGCCTGCACCCACATGCCCCCCCCCCCCCGGGTCACCCCCCCCCAGGTCACCCCCCCGGTCACCCCCCCCCGGGTTACCCCCCCCCGGGTTGTCCCCCGGTTCGCCCCCCCCCCAGATCGCCCCCCCCCAGGTCACCCCCCCCCGGGTCGCCCACCCCTGGGTCACCCCCCCCGGGTTGCCCCCCCCCCCAGGTCACCCCCCACCTGGCCCCCCCCAGGTCGACCCCCCCCCCAGGTCGACCCCCCCCGGGTCGCCCCACCCCGGGTTGCCCCCCCCCCAGGTCACCCCCCCCGGGGTTGTCCCCTCCCAGGTCACCCCTCACCTGGCCCCCCCCCCGGTTCGCCCTCCCCCCATATCGCTCCCCCCCAGGTCCCCCCCCCCCCCGGGTTGCCCCCCCCCCAGGTCCCCCCTCCCGGGTCGCCCCCCCCCAGGTCACCCCCCCCCCGGGTCACCCCCCCCAGGTCACCCCCCCCCCGGGTTGCCCCCCCGGGTTGCCCCCCCGGGGTCACCCCCCCCGGGTTGCTTCCCCCCCCAGGTCACCCCCCCACCTGGCCCTCCCCAGGTCGCCCCCCCCCAGGTCGACCCCCCCGGGTCGCCCCTCCCCGGGTTGCCCCCCTCCCCGGGTCGCCCCCCCCCAGGTCACCCCCCCCTTTGTGTTGCCCCCCCCTTTTTTTCCCCTCCCCCCCACAGCTCCCGGGGGGGGGGCCGGATGATGACCCGAGGATTGGAGGGGGGGGGCACCCAGCCCCGCCCCCCCCCCCCGCTAATCCCACAGCCGCCCTAATCCCAGCATCTGCGCTGCTGGGAACAGTGAGGGGGGGGCAGCCCCTCCCTGCCCCCCCCCCCCCACGCCACGATCCCACGCGGTGCCCCCCCCCCCACGCCCTCCCCCCCCCCCCCCACGCAGGGACCTTGAGCTTGGGGGGAGGGGGGGGGGTGGCACAATGAGGGGGGGGGGGAGGCCCCCTCTCCTGCCTCAGTTTCCCCCCCCCCGTGCCCTCAGGGCCCCCCCGGGGGGGGGGGGAGGAGCCGGGGGCGGAGCCCCCCCCCTGGTGCCCCCCCCCCCCGCCATTCGCAGCCACCCGAGGAAGGAGCAGCGGAGCACCGGGCCCGCGCCCCCCCCCCCCGACCCCCCCAGCACCCCCAGGCACCCCCGGGACCCCCCCCCTCATAACCAAGCCCCCCCCCCCCGGGACCCCTTTTTCCCCTCCCACCCCCCCCCCAAACCGCCCCCCCCCCTCCGCGTGTGACCCCCCCCCCCCAATTCCGCGTGCCCCCCCCCACCCCCCACCCCCCCCAACCTCCCATGGAGCCCCCCCCCGAGCCCTGCGCCCCCCCCCCCCCACCGCCGCCCCCCCCCCCACGGGACACGGCCCGGGACCCAGCGCTGCAGCGGCCGCCCCCGGGCTGCCCACGAGGGCAGGTGGGGAGGGGGCTCGTGGGGGGGGGGGGGGGAACGGGGTGGGGGGGGTGTGGGGGGGGGCGTGGGGTCAAAGGGGGGGGTCGCGGGGGGGGGTCCCCGCTTCGTACCTGGGGGGTGGGGGGGGGGCAGCCGGGGTCGTGGTGGCCACGAGTGGGTTTTGGGGCGCCCCCCCCCGGGATGTGCACACGCGTGGGGTGCCCCCCCCCTCTGTAAATCCCCCCCCCCAGCTTTGAACACGCGTGTGTTGCCCCCCCCCCCGCTGCCCCCCCCCCCCCACCTCGGGTCGTTGCCCCGTGGATTATCGGGGGGGGGGGCCGGGGTTAATCCCGCACCCACGGGTGGCAGCGGGGGCACGGGGGGGTCCTGTTGGGTGCCCCCCCCCCCCCCAAGACAGAACTCGCCCCCCCCCCTCTCACGCTGCCCCCCCCTTGGCCCCCCCCCCGGGTGTTGCCTCCCCAGTGCCTCCCCCGGGGCTCGTTAGCGCCGAAAGGCACAAACAGCACCCGGCCCCCCGCGGGGGGGGGAGGGGAAGGGGGGGCACCCAGAGCGGGGGGGGGCACCCAGGGAAAGGGGGGGCACGTCAGAATGGGGGGGGGGCACCCAGAAAAGGGGGCACTCAGAGGGGGGGGCACTCAGATTGGGGGGCACCCAGAATAGGGGGGCACCCAAAATAGTGGGGGGGCACCCAAGATAAGGGGGGGGCACCCAGATAAAGGGTGGGGGCACCCAGAGCAAGGGGAGCACCCAGAATAAGGGGGGGGGCACTCAGAATGGGGGGGGCACCCAAAAGAAGGGGGGGGTACCCGGATAAAGGGGGGGCACCCAAAGCAAGGGGGGGCACCCCAAAGAATGGGGGGGGGACCCAGTGGAAGGGGGGGCACCCCAAAGAATGGGGGGGGGACCCAGTGGAAGGGGGGGCACCCAAAATAGTGGGGGGGCACCCAAGATAAGGGGGGGGCACCCAGAGCAAGGAGGGGGTACCCAGATAAAGGGGGGGGCACTCAGAATGGGGGGTCACTCAGATGAAGGGGGGGGGCACCCAGAGCAGGGGGGGCACTCAAATAAAGGGGGGGGCACTCAGAATGGGGGGGGGGGCATCCAGAGCAAGGGGGTACCCAAAATAAAGGGGGGGGGGGACCAAATAAGGGGGGGGGGGCAGAGCAGCGGGGGACACCCAGAGAAAGGGGGGAAGGGGGGGGGCACCCAGAATGGGGGGGTACCCAAATAAAGGGGGGGGCACCCAGAATAAGAGGGCACCCAGAGCGAGGGGGGGGCACTCAGAATGGGGGGGCACTCAGAATGGGGGGGGGGGGGGGCACCCAGAATAGGGGGGGGCACCCAAAATACCGGGGGGGGGCACCCAGAGCGAGGGAGGGCACCTAAATAAAGTGGGGGGGCACCCAAAATACCGGGGGGGGGCACCTAAATAAGGGGGCACCCAGAGCAAGGGGGGCACCCAAAATAGTGGGGGGAGACCCAGATAAAGGGGGGGACACCCAAAATACGGGGGGGGCACACAAAAAAAGGGGGGGGCCTGAAATAAGGGGGGGCACCCAGAATGGGGGGGGGCACCCAGAGCAAGGGGGGGCACCCAAAATAAAGGGGGGGGGCCCTGAACAAGAGGGGGGGGGCACCCCGAGCTCGGGGACACCCCCAAAGCCGGGGCTGAGACCCGGGGGGGGGTCCCAGCAGCCGGTGCCCCCCCCAGCATCCCGGGGGGGCGGGGCTGGGGGCGGGGCTTGGGGTGGAGGGGCGGGGCCGGGGGGCAGGGAGGGGGCGTGGCCTGGGCTGGGTGGGTGTGGCCATGCAGATAAGGGGGCGTGGCCACGGAGGGGGGCGTGGCCGGGGCGGGTGGGTGTAGCTATGCAGAGAGGGGGCGTGGTTATGCAGATAAGGGGGCGTGGCCGGGGGCGTGGTCACGGAGGGGGCGGGGCCGGGGCTGGCGCAGCGGCGCGGGGAGGGCGGGGCCGGGCGCGGAGCCTCCCGGGCGGGGGCCGCTGCGCTGCGGGACCGGGATGGGAGAGGGGCGGCACAGGTACTGGGAGCACTGGGAGGGACTGGGGGGGAACTGGGAGCTCGTCCGCCAGGGCTGGGGGGGGGGTTGGGGGGAACTGGGAGTGACTGGGGGGACTGGGAGGGAACTGGGAGGTGGTCCAGCAGTGCTGGGAGGTACTGGGAGTGACTGGGGGGCACTGGGAGGGAACTGGGAGGGAACTGGGAGTGACTGGGGGGGACTAGGAGGGAAATGGGAGGTGGTCCAGCACTACTGGGGGGCGCTGGGAGTGACTGGGGGGAACTGGGAGCCAGTCCGCCAGGGCTGGGGGAGTACTGGGGGGGGCTGGGAGGGAACTGGGGGGCACTGGGAGTAACTGGGATGCAGTAGGAGGGAACTGGGGGGGACTAGGAGGGAATTGGGAGCTGGTCCAGCACTACTGGGAGGTACTGGGAGTGATTGGGGGGAACTGGGAGCTGGTCCAACAGGGCTGGGGGAGTACTGGGGGGGGCTGGGAGGGAACTGGGGGGCACTGGGGTGGACTAGGATGGAACTGGGAGCTGGTCCAGCACTACTGGGAGGTACTGGGAGTGAGTGGAGGAACTGGGAGCTAGTCCGCCAGGGCTGGGGGAGTACTGGGGGGGCACTGGGAGGGAACTGGGGGGGACTGGGAGTGACTGGGGGACACTGGGAGGGAACTGAGGGGCACTGGGAGTGACTAGGAGGGAATTGGGAGCTGGTCCAACACTACTGGGGGGCACTGGGAGTGACTGGGGGAAACTGGGAGCTGGTCCAACAGGGCTAGGGGGGTACTGGGAGGGAACTGGGGGGGGACTAGGAGTGACTGAGAGGGACCGGGAAGGAACTGGGGGGTACTGGGAGTGACTGGGGGGGACTGGGAGCTGGTCCAGCAGGGTTAGGGGCGTACTGGGGGGTACTGGGAGGAAACTGGGAGCTGGTCTAGCAGTGCTGGGGGGTACTGGGAGTTACTGGGGGGAACTGGGAGCTGGTCCAACAGGGCTAGGGGTGTACTGGGAGGGACTGGGAGGGAACTGGGAGCTGGTCCAGCAGTGCTGGAGGGTACTGGGAGTGACTGGGGGGGAACTGGGAACTGGTCCAGCAGGGCCTGGGGTACTGGGGTGTGGGGGGAGCAACACTGGGGATACTGGGAGGGAACGGGGAAGGAGCTGGGAGCTGGTTCAGCAGGGCTGGGGGTACTGGGAGGGAACTGGGGGATGGGGGGAACAAGACTGGGGATACTGGGAGGGAACTGGGAGCTGGCCCAACAGTGCTGGGGGTCACTGGGAGTTGCTGGGGGGTTGGTACTGGTGGGTGCTGGGAGGGAACTGGGAGCCGGCCCAGCAGGACTGGGAGTGACTGGGGGTTACTGGTTGGGACCTAGGAACTGGTCCAGCAGTGCTGGAGTTACTGGGAGTTACTGGGGGTTGGGGGGGGGAACACTGGGGGGGGAACAGGGAGCTGGCCCAGCACTACTGGGGGTACTGGGAGGGAACTGGTCCGGAAGAACTGGGGGTACTGAGGGTTACTGGGGGGTGGGGGCAGCACTGGGATGTACTGGGGCATGCACTGGAAGCACTGGGACTTACTGGGAGCCTTGCAGGGGAAGTACTGGGAGGTAAAAGGAGGAAACTGGGACATAATCTGGAAGCACTGGGAGCTACTGGGGGCTGGCAGCCAGCAGCCGGATGCTACTGGGAGCTTACTGGGATGCAGTCAGGCCTTACTGGGGGCTACTGGGAGGCAGCTGGAGTTACCGAGGCTGGGGGGCAGCAGCCGGGGGGGGCGTACTGGCCCATACTGGGCTATACTGGGCTATACTGGGCCGTACTGGAGCACAGCGGGGCGGCGCCGGGGCACGCCGGGAGGCGCGGGGGGGGCTGCGGCGGCCGCCGGTGCCTCCCCCGGGGCGGAGCTGCGGGGCCCCCCCCCCCCCCGTTAACCCCCCCCCGGCACCGCCCTGCACCGGGAATGGGATCGGGATCGGGGCTGGGATTGGGATCGGGACTGGGATTGGGACCAGGACTGGGATTGGGATTGGGACCGGTGTCCCCCCCCCGGGTGACCCCCCCCGGCACCGCCCTGCACTGGGATCAGGAATGGGATCGGGATTGGGACCAGGACCGGGATTGGGATTGGGATCGGGATCGGGACTGGGATTGGGACTGGTGACCCCCCCCCACCCCGGTGACCCCCCCCCTCGCCACCGCCCTGCACTGGGATTGGGATCGGGGCTGGGATTGGGATTGGGGCTGGAATTGGGATCGGGACTGGGACTGGGACTGGGATTGGGATTGGGACCGGTGACCCCCCCCCCCGGTGACCCCCCCCCTCCACCACCGCCCTGCACTGGGATCAGGAATGGGATTGGGATTGGGATCGGGGCTGGAATTGGGACTGGGATCGGGATTGGGACCAGGATTGGGATCGGGACTGGGATTGGGATTGGGACCAGTGACCACCCCCCCCCTCTGCCACCGCCCTGCACTGGGAATGGGATTGGGAATGGGATCGGGGCTGGAATTGGGATCGGGATTGGGACTGGGACTGGGATTGGGACTGGGATTGGGATTGGGACCAGTGTCCCCCCCCCGGTGACCCCCCCCATCCGCCACCGCCCTGCACTGGGATCGGGAATGGGATCGGGGCTGGAATTGGGACTGGGATTGGGACTGGGATTGGGATTGGGATCGGGGCTGGAATTGGGATCAGGACCAGGATTGGGATTGGGATTGGGACCAGTGTCCCCCCCCCCCCGGTGCCCCCCCTCCCAGCATGGCTGACTACCTGATCAGCGGCGGCACCGGTTACGTGCCCGAGGACGGGCTGAGCGCCCAGCAGCTCTTCGCCACCGCCGACGGCCTCACCTACAAGTATGGGGTGGGGGGGGTTTGGGGGGGCACGGCCCCATACTGCACCATCACCCCCACACCCCCCCCCTGCACCACCCCACAACAAACGGCCCGGTTCCGGGGTGCCCAGTGTGGTTTGGGGGTGCCCAGCCTGGTTTTGGGGTCCCTGGGCTCACGCAAGGGGATCCCAAAAGGGGGACCCCAAAAGGGGAGCCGGTTTATGGGGTCCCAGCCCAGTTTGGGGGTCCCAAGCCCGGTTCAGGGGTCCCCAGCATGGTTTGGGGGTCCCCTGCCTGGCCCAGGGGTCCCCAGCCCAGTTTAGGGTTCCCTGGCCCAGTTTGAGGTCCCCAGCCCAGTTTAGGATTCCCCAGTTTATGGGTTCCCAGCCCAGCTTGGGGGTTCCCAGCCCAGTTCAGGGGTCCCCAGTCTCACCCAAGGGTCCCCAGCCCAGTTTTGGGGTGCACAGCCTGGCCTGGGGGTTCCAAGCCCAATTTGGGGGTCCCCAGCCTGGCCCAGGAATCCCCATCCCAGTTTGGGGTCCCCAGCCTGCTTTAGGATTCCCCAGTTCAAGGGTCCCCAGCCCGGTTTGGGGTTCCCAGCCCAGTGCGGGGGTCCCCGGCTGGGCCCAGTTTGGGGGTTCCCAGCACAGTTTGGGGGTCCCCTGCCTGGCCCAGGGATCCTCAGCCCAGTTTGGGGTCCCCAGCTCAGTTTGGGGTCCCCAGCTGGGCCCAGTTTGGGGGACCCCAGCCCGGTTTAGGGTTCCCCAGTTCAGGGGTCCCCAGCCTGATTTGGGATCCCCTGCCTGGCCCAGAGGTCCCAAGCCCTGGTTTGGGGGTCCCCAGCGTGGCCCAAGGGTCCCCAGCCCAGCTCAGGGGTGCCCAGCCTAGGGGTCCCCAACCCTATTTGGGAGTCCCCTAACCAGTTCAGGGGTCCCCGGCCCAGTTTGGGGGTCCCCAGCCCAGTTCCAGGGTCCCCAACCAGGCTCGGTTTGGGGGTCCCTGGCCCAGTTTAGGGTCCCCAGCTTGGTTCAGGGGCCCCCAGCTGGGCCCAACTTGGCCCCCCAGTTTATGAGTCCCCAGACCAGTTTGGGGTCCCCAGCCCAGTTTGGGATCCCCAACCTGGCCCAAGGATCCCCAGCCCAGTTTGGGGGTCCCCAGCTGGGCCTGGCTCAGGGGTCCCCAGCCCAGTTCAGGGGTCCCCACCCCAGTTTGGGGGTTCCCCAGTTCAGGGGTCCCCACCCCAGTTCAGGGGCTCCCAGTTCAGGGGTCCCCAGCCCAGTTTAGGGTTCCCCAGTTCAGGGGTCCCCACCCCAGTTTGGGGGTCCCCAACCCCTCTCCATACCCAGTAATGGCACCAGGGTCCCTGAACCCCACCATCCCCATGAGACCACCCCAAATATCCCCACCCCACCCCCCCCCATGAGCTCCCCTTGTCCCCATACCCCCCCCCTCGCCCCCCCCCCCCCACGTCCCTTGGGGTGCCAGGACTGGGGGGACCCCCATAGGTGACCCCCCCCCCAACGCCTCCCCCGCAGCGACTTCCTCATCCTGCCCGGCTTCATCGACTTCACGGCCGACGAGGTGGTGGGTCCTGTCCCCGTCCCCCCCCCTCGGTGACATCCCTGGGACCCCCCCCCGCGCCCCCCAAGTGTCACCGTGACCCCCCCCAAACATGGGGTGTCTTGGACGGGGGGGCAAGGGGGTGACCCCCACCCACATCCCTTGGGCTTTTGGGGTGGCACGGTGATGATGGGTTGGGGTGGGGGGCGGGAGTTTGGGGTTCGGGGGGGGGGTTGGGGTTCGGGGGGGGTCCCCACGGTGGGGGGGGGCAGGGAGGAGAGGGTCTCTCGGCCCCCCCAGGACCTGACGTCGGCGCTGACCCGTAAGATCACGCTGAAGACCCCGCTCATCTCGTCCCCCATGGACACCGTCACCGAGTCCGATATGGCCATCGCCATGGCGGTGAGCTTTTTTGGGGGGGGGGGGGCACCCCGGGATTTTGGGGGGGCTGGGGGGGTGGGTGTGGGGTCAGGGTGTACGTCACGGTATGGGTTGGGGTGTGGGGTTGGGGTGCTTGCGCCTGTGTGGGGTTGGGGTGCGCGCCCCTGTGTTATTTTGGGAGATACAGATTTGGGGTAACCAACACATCTGGTTTGGGGTGCGCATTTGGGGTGCCCACCCTGTTCAGGTTTGGGGTGTGGGGTCAGGGTCCCCATCACACTATGGTTTGGGGTGTGGGGTTGGGGTGCTCACCCCTGTGTTATTTTTGGGGTTATGAATTTAGGGTACCCACCCCATCTTGTTGAGGGTGCACATTTGGGGTGCCCACCCCTATGTGGGTTTGGGGTATAGGGTAAGGTCCCCATCACATTATGGTTTGGGGGTGTGGGGTTGGGGTGCTCACCCCTGTGTGGGGTTGGGGTGCACGCCCCTGTGTTATTTTGGGGGATACAGATTTGGGGTAACAGCCCATCTGGTTTGGGGGTGCGCGTTTGGGGTGCCCACCCCATGTAGGATTGGGGTGTAGGGTCAGGGTCCCCATCACATTATGGTATGGGGTGCCCATTCCTGTATAGAGTTGGGGTGCTCACCCTTGTATGGGGTTGGGGTGCTCACCCCTGTGTTATTTTGGGGGATACAGATTTGGGGTAACAGCCCATCTGGTTGGGGGGTGCACATTTGGGGTGCCCACCCCATGCAGGATTGGGGTATGGGGTCAGGGTGCCCATCACATTATGGTTCGGGGGTGTGGGGTTGGGGTGCCCATCCCTGTATAGAGTTGGGGTGCTCACCCTTGTGTGGGGTTGGGGTGCTCGCCCCTGTGTTATTTTGGGGGATACGGATTTGGGGTAACCAACACATCTGGTTTGGGGTGCGCATTTGGGGTGCCCACCCCCTGCAGGTTTGGGGCACGGGGTCGGGATCCCCATCACATTATGGTTTGGGGGTTTGGGGTTGGGGTGCTCACCCCTGTGTTATTTTGGAGGGTTAAAGATTTGGGATAACCAACACATCTGGTTTGGGGGTGCGCATTTGGGGTGCCCACCCTGTGCAGGTTTGGGGTGCAGGGTCGGGGTGCCCATCCCTTTACAGTTTTGGGTGCACATTTGGGGTGCCCACATCTGTGTGATCGGGGGTACAGGGTCCGGGTGCACATCCCTGCATTATTTTGGGGGGCACATTTGGGGTGCCCCCCCTGCCTGGTTTGGGGTACAGGGTCAGGTTGCCCATCACTTTATGGTTTTGGGGAGCAGGATTGGGATGTGCACCCCTCTATTAATTTGGGGGTGGGTGTAGGGTTGGGGTGCCCATACTGTGTGGTTGGGGGGGTGCACGTTTGGGGTTTGGGGTTGGGGTGCCCATCACATTATGGTTTTGGGGTGTACATTTGGGGTGCCCATCACTTTACAACTTGGGGTGCTCCCCTGCCTGGTTTGGGGTCAGGGTGCCCATCACTTTAGGGTTTTGGGGTGCACATTTGGAGTGCCCCCCTGCCTGGTTTGGGTTGTGGGGTCAGGGTGCCCATCACTTTACGCTTTGGGGTGGTGCAGGGTTGGTGTGGTTGGGGGGGTGCACATTTTGGGGGTGTGGGGTGCCCATCGCTTTATGGATTTGGGGTGGTGCAGGGTTGGGGTGCCCACGCTGTGTGGTTATGGGGGGGGGTGCACATTTTGGGGGTGTGGGGTTGGAGTGCCCATCACTTTATGGTTTTGGGGTGTATATTTGGGGTGCCCATTGCTTTACAATTTGGAGTGCCCCCCCGCCTGGTTTGGGGTCAGGGTGCCCATCGCTTTATAGTTTTGGGGTGTATGTTTGGGGTGCCCATTGCTTTATGATTTGGGGTGCCCCCCTGCCCGGTTTGGGGTCAGGGTGCCCATCACTTTATGGTTTTGGGGTGTACATTTGGGGTGCCCCCCACCCTGTTTGGGGTGCGGGGTTGGGGTGCCCGTGCTGTGTGGTTTGGGGGGGTGCACGTTTTGGGGGTGCAGGGTCGGGGTGCCCATCACTTTATGGTTTTGGGGTGTACATTTGGGGTGCCCATGCTGTATGGTTATGGGGGGGGGGGTGCACATTTTGGGGGTGCGGGGTCGGGGTGCCCATCACTTTATGGCATTGGGGTGTCCCCCCTGCCCAGTTTGGGGTGCGGGGTTGGGGTACCCATCACTTTATGGTTTTGGGGTGCGGGGTCGGGGTACCCATCACTTTACACTTTGGGGGCGCAGGGCGGGGTGGGGGTGCCCCCCCCCCGTTGCCACTGTGCCCCCGCTGCCCCCCCCCCCCAGCTGATGGGCGGCATCGGCATCATCCACCACAACTGCACCCCCGAGTTCCAGGCCAACGAAGTGCGCAAGGTCAAGGTAAAAGGGGGGACACGAGACCCCAAAAACCCGCACCCCCACTGACCCCATAACCCTTCCGGAGAGCCCCCCCACGACCCCACCATCGTGTCCCCCCCCCAAAAAGCGCTTCGAGCAGGGGTTCATCACGGAGCCGGTGGTGCTGAGCCCGGCGCACACGGTGGGGGACGTGCTGGAAGCCAAAATGAGGCACGGGTTTTCGGGGATCCCCCTGACCCAAAACGGGCGCATGGGGAGCCGGCTGGAGGGGATCGTCACCTCCAGGGACATCGACTTCCTGCCCATAGGGAGCGCGGCACGCACCTCAGCCAGGTGGGGGGGATATGGGGTGGGGGTGTGGGGTGGGGGTGTGGGGTGGGGATGGGATTGGGATTGGGAATTGGATGGGATTGGGGATGGGATGGGGATGAGGATGGAGACAGATATGGGATGGGGATGGGATGGGGATGGAGACAGGGATATGGGATGGGGAGTTGGGGAGGGGATGGGGTGGGGATATGGGATTGGGGATGGGATAGGGATATGGGGTGGGGATGGGATGGAAATGGATTGGGAATTGGGATGGGATTGGGGATGGGATGGGAATAGAGACAGGGATATGGGGAGGGGATTGGGGTGGGGAATTGGAATGGGATTGGGGATGGGATGGGGATATGGGATGGGATTGGGAGACAGGATGGGGATGGAGACAGGGATATGGGATGGGGATGAGGGGATGGGATGGGGAATTGGGGTGGGATTGGGGATGGGATGGGGACAGGGAATTGGGGTGGGGATATGGGATGGGGATGGGATGGAAATGGGATTGGGATGGGGAGGGGATTGGGATGGATTGGGTAGGGGATATGGGATAGGGGCAGGATGGGGCCAGGATGGAGATGGAGACAAGGATATGGGATGGGGAGGGATTTGGGATGGGGATGGGAGGGGACAGGATGCAGATATGGGATGGTTTGGGATGGGGTGGGATTGGGAGATGGGATGGGGGTACGAGATGGGATTGGGATCGGGACAGGATGGGGATGGGATGGGGATGGAGACAGGGATATGGGATGGGATAAGGATATGGGATGGGGGATTGGGGAGGGGATGGGGATATGGGATGGGTTGGGGAAAGGGAGGGATTGGGGGTGGGATGGGATTGGGACAGAATGGAGATGGGATGGGGATGGAGACGGGATATGGGATGGGGACAGGGTAGGGATGGGATGGGGATGGATTGGGGTGGGGATGGGATGGGTCGGGATGCAGGATGATGGGCGGTGTTGTGGGGTCACACGGGTCCCTTTGGGGTCCACCATCACCCCGGTGCCCCCGGCCCGTTCCCGCAGGTGATGACCAAACGCAACGAGCTGGTGGTGGCCCCGGCCGGCGTCACCCTCAAGGAAGCCAACGAGATCCTGCAGCGCAGCAAGAAGGGTACTGACCCCAAACCCCCACCCCAAACCCCAACCCCAAACCCCGTCCCTGACGCCATCCCTGACCCCGACCCCAAACACCAACTTCCAACCCCAAACCCCATCCGAAGCGCCGACCCCAAATGCTGTCCCCAAACACCAGCCCCATCCCTGACCCCAACCTCAAACCCCATTCCTGATGCCATCCCCGATCCAAACCTGATCCCTGATACCATCCCCGAACCCAAGTGTCAACCCTGACCCAAAACCCTTCCTAAGCGCTGACCACAAATGCCATCCCCAAACCCCATCCTGGACCCCAAACCCCGAACTCCATCCCTGACCCTGAACCCCATCCCTGATGCCATCCCGACCCCAAACCCTATCCCTGACTCCAAACCCCATCCCAAACGCTGACCCCAACCCCATCCCTGATGCCATCCCTGACCCCAAGCGCCAACCCCAAACCCCATCCCCGACCCGAACTCCAAACCCAGACCTCAAACCCCATTCCTGACCCCAAGTGCCAACCCTGACCCCAAACCCCATCCCCGACCCCAAATTCCATCTCAAACCCCATCTCAAACCCCAACCCCAACCCCAAATCCCATCCCAAACACCATCCCCATCCCCAAACCCAAACCCTGACCCCAAACCCCATCTCAAACCCCAAACCCTGACCCCAAATCCCATCCCAAGCACCATCCCCAACCCCAAACCCTGACCCCAAACCCCAAACCCCGACCCCAACCCCATCCCCGACCCCAAACCCCATCCCAAACCCCATCCCCAACCCCATCCTCGACCCCAAACCCCATCCCTGACCCTGAACCCCATCCCTGGTGCCATCCCCGACCCCAAATCCCATCCCAAACCCCATCCCCAACCCCAAACCCCATCTCAAACCCTGACCTCGACCCCAAACCCCATCCCTGACCTGAACCCCATCCCTGATGCCATCCCCAACCCCAAGTGCCAACCCCAGACCCCAACCCCAAACCCCATCCCAAGCGCCATCCCCAACCCCAAACCCTGACCCCAAACCCCATCTCAAACCCTGACCCTGACCCCATCCCCGATCCCAAACCCCATCCCCGACCCAAAACCCTATCCCCGACCCCAAATCCCATCTCAAACCCCATCCCCAACCCCAAATCCCATCCCAAGCACCATCCCCAACCCCAAACTCCATTGTAAGCTGCCAACCCAAACCCCATCCCCAACCCCAACCCCTGACCCCAAACCCCACAACCAGGCAAGCTTCCCATCGTGAACGAGAGCGACGAGCTGGTGGCCATCATCGCGCGCAGCGACCTGCAGAAGAACCGCGACTTCCCGCTGGCCTCCAAGGACGCGCGCAAGCAGCTGCTCTGCGGGGCCGCCCTGGGGACGCGCGAGGACGACAAATACCGCCTGGACCTCCTGGTGCAAGCCCGCG
Organism: Anas acuta; assembly: GCF_963932015.1. Lineage (NCBI taxonomy): Eukaryota > Metazoa > Chordata > Aves > Anseriformes > Anatidae > Anas > Anas acuta. Next base: position 9,217 of record NW_027076070.1, on the reverse strand, counting down.
TCGACGTGGTGGTGCTGGTGGGTGGGGGGGTCACGGGGTTTTTTTTTTTTTTGGGGGGGGTCTCGTGCGCCCCCCGTGCCATCCCCGGCCCCGTGCGCCCCCCAAAGGATTCGTCGCAGGGGAACTCGGTGTACCAAGTGGCCATGATCCACTACATCAAGCAGAAGTACCCCGAGCTGCAGGTCATCGGGGGCAACGGTGGGTGAGGGGGGGTGAAAAGGGGTGAGGGGGGTGTGGGGGGTGAGGGGAGGGGGGTGACACCCCAAAATCCCACGCGGGGTGTGGGGGTGGTGGGGGTTGTGGGGTAAGGGTTGGGGTGGCGTGGGGTGAGATTTGGGTTGCCATGGGGCAGGGTTCAGGGTGCCATGGCGCTGGCATTGGGCAGGGATTTGGGGTGCCATGGGGCAGGGGTGCATGGGTTGGGGTGCGATGGGGCTGGAAGTGGGACAGGTTTTGGGGTGCCATGGGGTGAGGTTTGGGGTGCCATGGGGCAAGGGTTGGGGTGCCGTGGGGATGGGTTTGGGGTGCCGTGGGGTCAGGTTTTGGGTGCTATGGTGCATGGTTTGGGTTGCCATGGGGCTGGCAATGGGGCAGGTTTTGGGGTGCTGTGGGGCAGGGGTTGGGGTGCCGTGGGGTGAGGTTTGAGGTGCCATGGTGCAAGGGTTGGGGTGCCACAGGGCTAGCAGTGGGGAGGGGTTGGGGTGCTGTGGGGTGGGGTTTGGGGTGCCATGGGGCAGGAGTTGGGGTGCCTTGGTGTATGGTCTGGGGTCCCATGGGGCTGGCAGTGGGGAAGGTTTTGGGGTGCCATGGGGCAGGTTTGGAGTGCCATGGTGCATGGGTTTGGGGTGCCACGGGGCTGGCAATGGGGCAGGTTTTGGGGTGCTGTGGGGCAGGGGTTGGGGTGCCATGGGGTGAGGTTTGGGGTGCCATGGAGCTGGCAGTGGGGAGGGTTTGGGGTGCCATGGTGCAAGGTTTGGGGTGCCATGGGGATGGGTTTGGGGTGCCACAGGGCTGGCAATGGGCAGGGGTTGGGGTGCCATGGGGCAGGGATTTGGAGTGCCATGGGGTGAGGTTTGGGGTGCCATGGTGCAAGGGTTAGGGTGCCATGGGGCTGGCAGTGGGACAGGTTTTGGGGTGCTGTGGGGTGAGTTTGGGGTGCTGTGGGGTGAGTTTGGGGTGCCATGGGGCAGGAGTTGGGGTGCCAGGGGTTGCGGTTTGAGGTGCCATGGTGCAAGATTGGGGTGTCATGGGGTGAGGTTTGGGGTGCCATGGGGCAGAGTTTGGGGTGCCACAGGGCTGGCAGTGGGGAGGGTTTGGGGTGCCATGGTGCAAGGTTTGGGGTGCCATGGAGTGAGGTTTGGGGTGCCACGGGGCTGACAGTGGGGAGGGGTTGGGGTGCCATGGTGCAAGGGTTGGGGTGTCATGGGGCTGGCAGTGGAGAGGTTTTGGGGTGCCATGGGGCGGGGATTTGGGGTGCCATGGGGCAGGAGTTGGGGTGCCATGGGGTGAGGTTTGGGGTGCCATGGGGCAGGGTTTGGGGTGCCACGGGGCTGACAGTGGGGAAGGGTTGGGGTGCCATGGTGCAAGGATTGGGGTTCCATGGTGCGTGGGTTGGGGTGCCGTGGGGATGGCAGTGGGAAGGGTTTGGGTTGCCATAGGGCAAGGGTTTGGGGTGCCATGGGGCAGAGATTTGGGATGCCATGGGGTGAGGTTTGGGGTGCCATGGTGCATGGGTTGGGGTGCCATGGGGCTGGCAGTGGGAAGGGTTTGGGGTGCTGTGGGGCAGGGATTTGGGGTGCCGTGGGGTGAGGTTTGGGGTGTCATGGTGCAAGGGTTGGGGTGCCATGGGGCTGGCAGTGGGGCAGGTTGTGGGGTGCTGTGGGGTGCAGATTTGGGGCGCTGTGGGGCAGGGGATGGGGCACTGTGGGACATCAAGGGGGCAATTGGGGTGCGCAACCGTGGCACCGTGCGGCTGGGCTGGGGATGCTGCGGGGCAACATTTGGGGTGGCTGTGGGGCTGCGGGGTGGGGGGCTGCGGGGCGGGGGGCCCCGTCCCTACTCGGTGACACACCCCGTGTCCCCACGGGACGCTCAGTGGTGACAGCAGCCCAAGCCAAAAACCTCATCGACGCCGGCGTGGACGCCCTGCGCGTGGGCATGGGCTGCGGCTCCATCTGCATCACCCAGGAAGGTGCGCGGGGACCCCCCAAAAAGACCCCCCAAATCCTCCCCCCGCGCCTCCCCCCGACCCACCTCTGTATGTCTATGTGTCCCCCACCCTGTCCCCGTCCCCCCCCCCCCAGTGATGGCGTGCGGCCGCCCCCAGGGCACGGCCGTCTACAAGGTGGCCGAGTACGCGCGGCGTTTCGGGGTGCCCGTCATCGCCGACGGCGGCATCCGCACCGTGGGGCACGTGGTGAAGGCGCTGGCCCTGGGCGCATCCACGGGTGAGCGGGGTCCCGGGGGGGGTGGGACACATGGGGACAGGGTCACGGCTGCGCCCCCACCCCACAGTGATGATGGGGTCCCTGCTGGCGGCCACCACGGAGGCGCCGGGCGAGTATTTCTTCTCGGAGGGCGTGCGGCTGAAAAAATACCGCGGCATGGGCTCGCTCGACGCCATGGAGCAAGGGGGCAGCCAAAAACGCTATTTCAGGTCTGTGGGGTGTGGTTTTTTTTTTTTGGGGAGGGGGTCCCGGGGTCCATGCCCACCCCTGAGCCCCGTCGGCCGTGTCCCCCCGCAGCGAGGGTGACCCGGTGAAGGTGGCGCAGGGGGTGTCAGGCTCGCTGCAGGACAAGGGCTCCATCCACAAGTTCGTGCCCTACCTCATCGCCGGCATCCAGCGAGGCTGCCAGGACATCGGCGCACGCAGCCTGTCCCTGCTGCGGTGAGCGCGGGGACCTTGGGGACACGGGGATCATGGGGACGTTTGAACACGGGGATCTTGGGGATATGGGCACCTTGGGTCTTGGGGACATGGGGACTTTGGGGAAATGGGGACTGTTGGGGACCTTGGGGACCTTTTGGACCTTGGGGACACAGGGACTTTGGGGACAGTGGGACTGTTGGGGACCTTGGGGACATGGGGACCACAGGGACTTTGGGGACCTTGGGGACATGGGGAGGGACCTTGGGGACCTATGGGGATCTTGGGGACATGGGAACAGGGAGACCTTGGGAACATGGGGACCTTGGGGACGTGGGGACACAGGGATCTGGGGACACAGGGATCTTGCAGGTATGGGCACCTTGGGTCTTGGGGACACGGGGACTTTGGGGAAATGGGGACTGTTGAGGACCTTGGGGACGTGGGGACCATGGGGACTTTGGTGACACAGGGACTTTGGGGACCTTGGGGACATGAGGAGGGACCTTGGGGACCTATGGGGATCTTGGGGACATGGGAACAGGGGCACCTTGGGAACACGGGGGTCCTGGGGATATGGGAACACAGGGACCTTGGGGACCTTAGGGATCTTGGGGACATGGGGACCTTGGGTCTTAGGGACACGGGGATCTTGGGAACCTTGGGGATGTGGGTACCATGGGCACCTTGGGCACCTTGGGGACCTTTGGGACCTTTGGGACCTTGGGGACACGGGGACCTTGGGTTGTGGGGACACAGAGACTTTGGGGAAATGGGGGCTGTTGGGGACCTTGGGGACATGGGGACCACAGGGATTTTAGTGACACGGGGACTTTGGGGACCTTGGGGACATGGGGAGGGACCATGGGGACCTTGGGGATGTGGGCACCTTGGGGACATGGGGACCTTGGGTCTTGGGGACACAGGGACTTTGGGGACAGGGGGAATGTTGGGGACCTTGGGGACGTGGGGACATGGGGACCTTGCGGATATGGGCACCTTGGGTCTTGGGGACACGGGGACTTTGGGGAAATAGGGACTGTTGAGGACCTTGGGGACATGGGGACCTTGGGGACATGGGGAGGGACCTTGGGGACCTACGGGGATCTTGGGGACATGGGGATCTGGGGACACGGGGATCTTGGGAACCTTGGGGATGTGGGTACCATGGGCACCTTGGGGACCTTTGGGACCTTGGGGACACGGGGACTTTGGGGACATGGGGACTGTTGGGGACCATGGGGATATGGGTACCATGGGCACCTTGGGGACACAGGGACTTTGGGGACAGGAGGACTGTTGGGGACCTTGGGGATGTGGGGACATAGGGATCTTGGGGATATGGGCACCTTGGGGACATGGGGACCACGGGGACTTTGGTGACACAGGGACTTTGGGGACCTTGGGGATATGGGCACCTTGGGTCTTGGGGACACGGGGACTTTGGGGGAAATGGGGACTGTTGGGGACCTTGGGGACATGGGGACCACGGGGACTTTGGGGACACAGGGACTTTGGGGACCTTGGGGACATGGGGAGGGACCATGGGGACCTTGGGGATGTGGGTACCATGGGTGCCTTGGGGACACAGGGATCCTGGGGACATGGGAACACAGGGAACTTGGGGACCTTAGGTGTTGGGGACACGGGATCTTGGGGACATGGGGATCTTGGGGACCTTGGGGACATGGAGAGGGACCATGGGGACTGTGAGGACATGGGGACCTTGGGAACATTGGAGACACAGGGACCTTGGGGACATGGGGACATGGGCACCTTGGGGTCACAGGGTCCTGGGCCATGGGAACACGGGGACCTTGGGGACCTTGAGAACATGGGGACCTTAGGTCTTGGGGACCTTGGGGACCACAGAGACCTTGGGGCCATGGGGACCTTGGGGACACGGGGATCTTGTGGACATGGGGACATTGGGGACCTTGGGGACCATGGAGAACTTGGACCTTGGGGCCATGGGGACCTTGGGGGTGACGGGGAGCATGGGGACCCCATAAGGACCCTGGGGACCACAGGGTCCCAGGGGGTAATGGAGCGTGGGGACCTTGGGGACCACAGGGGACTTTGGGTACCGTGGGGACCCTGGGGGTGACAGGGAGCGATGGGACCCCATAAGGGCCACAGGGGGGACCCTGGGGATGATGGGGACCATGGGGACAATGGGGGACAACGGGGACTTGGGGAACCATGGGGGTGACAGGGACCAGAGGGACTTGGGGACCCTGGGGACAATGGGGACCACGGGGACCCCAGAAGGACCCTGGGGGGCCCTGGAGATGATTGGGACCACGGGGATTTTGGGGACCCTGGGGGTGACAGGGAGCACGGAGACCCCCCCCCCAAGGACCACGGGGACCCCCCCGGGGGTGACAGGGAGGGGGGGGGGGGGGGCATGGTGTCATTGTCCCCCCCCCCCCCCCCAGGTCCATGATGTACTCGGGGAGCTGAAGTTCGAGAAGCGCACCATGGCCACGCAGCCCGAGGGGGGGGGCGCACGGCCTGCACGCGTGAGTGACCCCCCCGGGGATGGGGGGGGGGGGGTCCCAGGGTGGGGGGGGTCCTGGGGAGAGGGGGGGGGGGGTCCTGGGGTGGGGCACCCTGGGGGGGGGTCACTTGGGAGGGGGTGGAGGTCCTGGGGAGAGGGGGGGGTCCTGGGGGGGGGGTGGGGGGGCATCCCGGGGGGGGGTCACTTGGGAGGGGAGGGGGTGTCCTGGTGGGGGGGGGGGTGGGCGGGGGGGGGGCACCTCAGGTCCTGCATTGGGGCCCTGGGGCTGGGGGGGGGCCGGATTGGGGGGGGGTCTCGGTGGGGTCGTGACCTTGGTGACCTTGTCCCTTCTGTCCCCTGCTGCCGCCCCCCCCCCCCACAGCGTCACGGTGCTGCCATGTAAGTACGGGGGGGGGTCGTGGGGGGGGGGTCCCCATCCCCTCCCACCCCCCCCCCCACCCCCCTCATCACCCCCCCCCACCCCCACCCCCCCCCAGGATCTGACGTGGTGCCAGCCACTGGGGGGGGGGTCGTGGGGGGGGGGGGGGGGGTCCTCAACCCCCCCCCACTGACCCCCCCCCTCCCCATTTTGTCCCCCCCCCCCAGTTACCAGAAGCGGCTGCACCGAGGAGGGGCTTCGAGGGGGGGTCCCCCACCGGGCCCCCCCCCCCCCGTGCCCCCCCCCCACGACCACCACCACGCAGCCCCCCCCCCCCCCTGCCGCTAGGCACCGGCAGCACCGGGACGGCGGCACCGCGCCGGGGCTGGACCCCTCGGCAGCGGGGGGGGGCCGGGACCCCCCCCCACCACCCCCCCCCTTTTGGGCCCCCCCCCCAGGGGTGCTGCGCCCTGTAGGGGCGCGTAGGACGTAGTCCGCTGCTTGCACCCCCCCCCAGTTTCGCCCCCCCCCCCCCTTCCTGTTTTTGGGGGGGGGGGGCATTGGACCCCCCCCTCCTGCAGCCCCTCGGGCACTTAGGGACAGGCTCTGAGCTGGGGGGGGGGGTCCGGGGGGGTCCCCGGAGGGGCCACAAATAAAGAGCTGGAGCATCCGTGGGTGTGCATGTGTCTGTGTCCCCCCCCCCCCGGGACCCCCAGCATCGTGACACTGGGGGGGGGGGTGTGTGGGGAGGGGGGGGGCATAGAGGGACCTGGGAGGGGGGGCTTGCACCATGAGGGGGGGGGGGGCACACAAGGTGGGTGGGGGTTTGCACGCTCACGGTGCAGCCCAGCATGGTCTGGCACAGCTTTTGCACACCAGTGCATGGCTTTGCACACTAGGCCCAGCCTTGCACACCACTGCACGATCTTGCACACCGCAGCACAGCCTTGCACAGCCTTGCACACTGCAGCACACCATTGCACAGGTTTGCACACCCCAGCACACCATTGCATGGCTTTGCACACTATTGCACGGCTTTGCACACAAGGCCCAACCTTGCACACCATTGCACAGCCTTGCACACTGCAGCATACCATTGCATGGCTTTGCACACCATTGCATGGCTTTGCACACCAGGCCCAACCTTGCACACCACTGCACGATCTTGCACAGCCTTGCACACCCCAACACACCATTGCGTGGCTTTACACACTATTGCACAGCTTTGCACACGAGGCCCAACCTTGCACATCGTGGCACAGCCTTGCACACCACAGCACACCATTGCATGGCTTTGCACACAAGGCCCAACCTTGCACACCATTGCACGACTTTGTACACCATTGCACAGGCTTGCACACCACAGCACACCATTGCATGGCTTTACACACTATTGCATAGCTTTGCACACGAGGCCTGACCTTGTACACCATTGCACAGCTTTGCACACCAGGCCCAGCCATGCACATCATGGCACAGCCTTGCACACCATTGCATGCCCTAGCACACCTTTGCATGGCTTTGCACAGCCTTGCACACCATTGCACACCACTGCTCACACCATTGCACGGCCTTGCACACTGGTGCAGGTTTGCACGCTGCAGGAGTGCCTTTGCACGCTGCTGTGAGCGTGCACAGCAGGAGCGTGGCCTTGCACAGCGTGACCCAGCTTTGCACGCCCTGCTGTGTGTTTGTGCACCCCGGCACACCTGTGCCCCCTCCCCCACCACTGCTGCACCCCCCCGGGTCAGCGTGCCCCACGGTGGTGGCATGGGGACAGCGGTTGTGCAAGGGGTGTGCAATGGGTGTGCACGGAGAGGAGGGGGTCCAGAGGGGGGCACAAGGGTGCTCAGGGGCTGGACCCCTCTGCTGGGGGGCTGGGGGTGCTCAGCCTGGAGAGGGGGGGTGCAGGGGTCGGGGGGGGGGGGGGGCTCTGGGTCCAAAATCCAGCCCAAATCTTGGTGCAAAGGGGGGGGGTCCTGTGGGGCACAGGGGGGCTGGTGCTGGGTAGGGTGACACCTGGGGGGGGACACACAAGTATGGGGGGGTCACTGTGGTGCCACACATGGGGGGTGGATGGGGGGACTGGTGGCACGGCTGGGGACATGTGGGTGACACCTGGCAGCACAGTGACACTCGTGGAGAGCCCTGCACCAGGCACCGTGTGTGTGTGTGTGTGTGTGCAGTGCATGCAGTGTGTGCAGTGCGTGTGTGTGTGCAGTGCGTGTGTGTGTGCAGTGTGCATGTGTGTGTGTGCAGCGCATGCAGTGAGCGTGCACAGTACACGTGTGTGCATGCAGTGTGTGTGCATGCAGTGCATGCAGTGTGTGCGTGCATGTGTGTGCAGTGTGTGTGTGTGCATGAGTGTGCATCCAGTGTGTATGTGCATGAGCGTATGCAGTGTGCGTGCATGCAGTGTGACTGTGTGTGTGCAGTGCATGCAGTGAGTGTGTGTGCATGAGTGTGTGCAGTGCGTGTGCATGCAGTGTGAGTGTGTGTGTGTATGAGTGCATGCAGTGTGCATGTGTGTGTGTGAGCAGTGCATGCAGTGAGTGTGTGCAGTACATGTGTGTATATGCAGTGTGTGTGCATGCAGTGTGTGCGTGCATGTGTGTGCAGTGTGTGCATGCAGTACATGTGTGTGTGCATTAGTGTATGCAGTGTGCATGTGTGTGCATGCAGTGTGCATGCACATGTGTAGCACACGTGCCTGCATGAGTGTGTGCAGTGTGCGTGTGCACATGCAGTGTGTGCGTGTGTGCAGTGCACGCAGCGTGTGTTCAGTGTGCTTGTGCACGAGTGTTTGAGTGTGCGCAGTGCATCGGTGTGCACGGTGTGAGTGTGCAGTGCGTGTGCAGTGTGTGTGCAGTGCGTGTGTGTGTGCACACCCATGCAGTGCCAGCTCGCAGCGTGTCCCCGCAGCACCCCCGTGTGCCCACGCGTGTCTGGGTGTCCCTGTCCCTGTGTGTCCCCACCTTCGTGTCCATGTGCCACCCCTGTGTCACCGTGTCCCCGTGTGTCTTCACATCTGTGTCCCTCTGTCCCCGTGTCCCTGTGTCACCATGTCTGTGTGTCCCCATATGTCTGTCCCTGTGTCCGTGTGTCCCCATGTCTGTGTGTCCCCGTCTGTGTCCGTGTGTCCCCATGCCCATGTCCCCATGCCCACACACCCGTGTCCCCATGTCCCCGTGTCCAGGTGTCCCTGTAGCCATGTGTCCGTGTCCCCGTGTCCGTATGTCCCTCTGTCCCATTGTCTGTGTGTCCCTGTCCCCATGTCCCCGTGTCCATGTGTCCCCATATCTGTCCCCATACCCACATGTCCATGTCCCTCTGTCCCCATGTCCGTGTCCATGTGTCCCCGTGTCTGTGTCCCCATGTCCCTCTGTCCCCATGTCCGTGTGTCCCCATGTCTGTGTGTCCCTGTCCCCATGTCCCCGTGTCCATGTGTCCCCATATCCGTGTCCCCATACC
>NW_027076069.1:0-27302 GCF_963932015.1 Anas acuta | reverse complement strand
GAGATCGTGCCTGGGGGGGGGAAAAACCCCAAAACGGCCCCAAAACGGAGGGTCAGGGGGGAGAGGGGGAAGGGAAAAAAAAAGGGGAGGAAAAAAGGGGAGGAAAAGGGAAAATGAAAAAAAGGGAAAAAAGGGGAAAAAAGGAAAAAGGGGGAAAAAGGAAAAAAATGAAAAAAAGAGAAAAAGGAAAAAAAAGGAAAAAAAAGGAGAAAAAGGGAAAAAACAAAAAAATAGAAAAAAAAGGAAAAACAGGAAAAAAGGAAAAAAATGATAAAAAGGAAAAAAGGAAAAGAAATAGGGAAAATAGGAAAAAAGGAAAAAGAGGAAAAAAGGAAAAAAGGAAAAAAAGGAAAAAAAACGATAAAAGGAAAAAAAGGAAAAAAAAATAGAAAAAATAGGGAAAAAAGGAAAAACAGGAAAGAAGGGGGAAAAGGAAAAAAAAAAGGAAAAAAAGGGAAAAAAAGGAAAAAAGGGGAAAAGGAAAAAAAAGGAAAAAAGGGGAAAGGAAAAGAAATGAGAAAAATGGAGGAAATGGAAAAAACGAGAAAAACGGGGGAAAAGGAAAAAAACGAAATAAAGGGGAAAAAGGAAAAGAAAATGAAAAAAGGGGAAGAAAGGAAAAAATGAAAAAAGGAAAAGGAAAAAAAAGGAAAAAAGGGGAAAAAGGAAAAAAAACGAAAAAGAGGGAAAAGAAAAAGGAAAAAAGGGAAAAAGGTGAGAGAAATGGAAAAAAGGGAAAAAAGTGGGAAAAATGGGAAAAGGGGAAAAAGGAAAAAAAGGGAAGGGGGGGAAGAGGGGAAAAAAGGGGAAATGGAAAAAAAGGGGGAAAGGGAAAAAGGAAAAAAAGGGAAAGAAAAAAAGGGGGAAAAGGGAAAAAAGGGGGAAAAGGGAAAAAAGGGGGAAACGTGGGAAAAAGAAGGAAAAGGGGGAAAAAAGGGAAGAAATAAAAGGGGGAGAAAAAGGGGAGAAAGGGGAAACAGGAAAAATGAGGGGAAAAGGGGGGAAAGGGGAAAAAAGGGGAAAAACAAACAAAAAAACGAAAACTCAAAAAGATGAAAAAAACAAAAAAATGAAAAATGAAAAAAATGGGAGAAAGAGGAGAAAAATGGGGAAAAAAGGGGAGAAAAAAGGGGAAAAAAGGGGGGAAAGGGGAAAGAAAAAAGGGGGAAAAAAAGAAAAAAGGGGGAAAAATGGGGAAAAAAGGGGGAAAGGGGAAAAAGGGAAAAAAGGGAAAGAAAAAAGGGGAAAAAGAAAAAAATGGGGGAAAAAAGGTGGCAAACAAAAAAAAGGGAAAAAACGGGGAAAGGGGGGAAAAAAGGTGAGAAAAAAAGGTGAGAAAATGGAAAAAAGGGGAAAAAAGGGAAAAAAGGGAAAAAAAGGGGGAAAAAAAGGGGGAAAAAGGGGGAAAAAATGGGGAAAAAGGGGAAAAAGGGGGAAAAAGGGGGAAAAAAGGGGGAAAAAGGGGGGAAAAAGGGGGAAAAAAGGGGGGAAAAAGGGGGGAAAAAGGGGGGAAAAAGGGGGAAAAGGGGGAAAAAGGGGGGAAAAAGGGGGGAAAAAGGGGAAAAAGGGGGAAAAAGGGGGAAAAAGGGGGGAAAAGGGGGGAAAAGGGTGGAAAAGGGGGGGAAAAAGGGGGAAAAAGGGGGGAAAAGGGGGGAAAAGGGGGAAAAGGGGGAAAAGGGGGAAAAAGGGGGAAAAAGGGGGAAAAAGGGGGAAAAAGGGGGAAAAAGGGGGAAAAAGGGGGAAAAAGGGAATAAAAAGGGGGAAAAAGGGGGAAAAAAGGGAAGAAAAAGGGGGAAAAAGGGGGAAAAAGGGGGAAAAGGGGAAAAAGGGGGAAAAAGGGGAAAAAGGGGGAAAAAGGGGGAAAAGGGGGAAAAAGGGGGAAAAAGGGGAAAAAAGGGGAAAAAAGGGGGAAAAAGGGGGAAAAAAGGGGGAAAAAAGGGGAAGAAGGGAAAAAAGGGGAAAAAGGGGAAAAAGGGGAAAAAAGGGAAAAAGGGGAAAAAAGGGGAAAAAAGGGGAAAAAAGGGGAAAAAAGGGGGGAAAAAAGGGGGGAAAAAGGGGGAAAAGGGGGGAAAAAGGGGGAAAAAGGGGGAAAAGGGGGGAAAAAGGGGGGAAAAAGGGGGGAAAAAGGGGGGAAAAAGGGGGGAAAAAGGGGGGAAAAAGGGGGAAAAAGGGGGAAAAAAGGGGGAAAAAGGGGGAAAAAAGGGGGAAAAAGGGGGAAAAAAGGGGGAAAAAGGGGGAAAAAAGGGGGAAAAGGGGGAGAAAAGGGGGAAAAAAAGGGGAAAAAAAGGGGAAAAAAAGGGGAAAAAAAGGGGAAAAAGGGGGGAAAAGGGGGGAAAAGGGGGGAAAAGGGGGGAAAAGGGGGGAAAAAAAGGGGGAAAAAGGGGAAAAACCCCAAACTTACATTTTTTCTCGGGAGGCTGCCCGGGTGCTGGCGGGCGGCCGGGGAGGGTGCAGGAGGGGAAGGTGGCGGCCGAGGGGGGGTCGGGGGCTGCGGCCCCCTCCCGCCGCCCCCCGCAGAGGCTCTCATCCGACAGCGTCCTCTGCAACCCCTTTGGGGGGGGCGACTTTTTGGGGCGAAAAAGGGCGATTTTAGTTTTTGGGCTTTTTTTTCGTCGTTTTTGAGATTTTTTTAAAATTTTTTTTTTAATTTTTTTCGGGGGGGGGGTCCTCACCGCGTCCCGCTCGGGTTCGGGGGCGCCGCTGTCCATCAGGATGAGTTTTTTGAGGTCGGCCTCCACGGTGGATTTGTAGGGTTTGCGGGGGGGAGCGCAGGTCCCGCAGCGACGCCCGCAGCCGCGGCTGCCCAAAAACGTTTTTGGTGCCCGCGTCCACCTGCCTGAAACGGGGTTTTTTTTTTGGGGGGGGTCAGACCCCAAAAAGGACCCCCCGGGGGGGGGTTTAGGGGGTGGATGAAGGTTTTTGGGGGGTTTAGGGGGGATTTAGGGGGGATTTAGGGGGTGTGTGAGGGTCTTTTGGGGATTTATGGGGTGGGATTTTTGGGGTGCATGAAGCTTTTTGGGGGATTTAGGGGGGATTTATGGGGTGTAAGAGGCTCTTGGGGGATTTATAGGGTGGGATTTTTGGGGTGCGGTGAAGCTTTTTGGGGGATTTAAGGGGGATTTATGGGGTACACGAGGCTCTTGGGGGATTTACAGGGGATTTTTGGGGTGCACAAAGCTCTTTGGGGGATTTATGGGATGGGGTTTTTGGGGTGTGTGAAGCTCTTGGGGGATTTATGGGATGGGATTTTTGGGGTGTGTGAAGCTTTTGGGGGATTTAGGGGGGATTTAGGGGATGTACGAGGCTCTTAGGGGATTTATGGAGTGGGATTTAGGGGGTGCATGAAGCTCTTGGAGCATTTATGGGATGGGATTTTTGGGGTACACAAAGCTCTTTAGGGAATTTAGGGGGGATTTTTGGGGTGCATGAAACTCTTTGGGGGATTTATGGGATGGGATTTTTGGGGTGTATGAAGCTCTTTGGGGGATTTTTGGGGTGCACAAAGCTCTTTGGGTGATTTATGGGGTGGGATTTAGGGGGTACACGAAGCTCTTTAGGGGATTTTTGGGGGATTTAGGGGGTACACGAGGCTCTTTAGGGATTTTTGGGGGATTTATGGGATGGGATTTTTGGGGTGCACAAAGCTCTTTGGGGGATTTAGGGGGGATTTATGGGATGCATGAAACTCTTTGGGGGTTTTATGGGGGATTTTTGGGGTGCACGAAGCTCTTTGGGGGATTTATGGGATGGGATTTTTGGGGTGCATGAAGCTCTTTGGGGGATTTAGGGGGGATTTAGGGGGTGTACGAGGCTCTTGGGGGATTTATGGGGTGCGATTTAGGGGGTGCATGAAGCTCTTGGAGCATTTATGGGATAAGATTTTTGGGGTACATGAAGCTCTTTAGGGAATTTTTGGGGGATTTATGGGTGCATGAAGCTCTTTGGGGGATTTTTTTGGGATTTTTGGGGTGTGTGAAGCTTTTTGGGGGATTTATGGGGTATTTATGGGGTGCACGAAGCTCTTTGGGGGATTTTTGGGGTGCACGAAGCTCTCGGGGGATTTTTGGGGTGAGCTTTTTGGGGTACACGAAGCCCTTTCACCACTTTGAACCCCAAAACCCAATCACCCCCCCCCCCCGTACCCCCCCCCCAACCCCCCCCAAACCCCTCCTCCGACCTGTAGGGTCCCAGCTGAGCCCCCCCCAGGGCCCCCCCTCACTTTTTGGGGTCGGGGCAGGCGGTGGGGCGCGCTGTGGGGTCGTCGCCCCGCTTCCAGCCGGGTTTGGCCCTGCCGGGCTGCTTGGAGAAAAAGGATTTGGGGACGGACGCCGAGAGCTGCAGGGAGCCGGGGGGCGGGGGGGGTCCGAGGGGCCTTTGGGGCCCCCCCGGGAGCTGCAGGAAAAAAAAAAAGAAAAAAAATTAAATTAAAATTAAATTTAAATTAAAAAAAATAAAAAATTGATAAAATAAAAAAGAAAAAGAAAATTAAATTAAAATTAAATTAAAATTTAAAATAAATAAATAAATAAATAAATAATAAATTATTTTTTTTTAAAAAAATGATAAATAAAAAATAAAAAAGAAAATTAAATTAAAATTAAATTTAAATTTAAAAAAAAATAATAATAAATTATTTTTTTTTAAATGATAAAAAATAAAAAAGAAAATTAAATTAAAATTAAATTTAAATTTAAAAAAAAAAAAAAAAATTAAAAAAATAAAAAATTGATAAAATAAAAAATAAATAAAAAATAAAATGAAATTAAAATTAAAATAATAAAAAATTGATAAAAATAAAAATAAAAAAAATGAAATTAAAATTAAAATATAAAAATTTGATAAAATAAAAAACAAATTAAAATTAAAATTAAAATTAAAAAATAAAAATTTGATAAAATAAATAAAAAATAAAAAATGAAATTAAAATTAAAAAAAATTTGATAAAATAAATAAAAAAGAAATTAAAATTAAAATTTAATAAAATAAAATTTAATAAAATTAAAAATAAATTAAAAAAAGTTAAAATTAAATATAACTAAAATTAAAAAATTAAAAAATAAATAAAAAAATAAATAAAATAAAATAAAATGAATAATATAATAATTTAATATAATAAATATTATCAATAATATAATAATTAAATGTAATAAAATAGATAAAAATAATAAAATAAAAAATATAAAATAAAATGAAAATAAATATAAAATGAAGATAATGATTTAATATAAGAAATATTATAATAATTTATATAACAATTTAATAAAAATAGAGATAAAAATAAAAGAAAATAAATGAAATAAATGGGGGGGGTCAAGGGGGATCGGGGGGGGTCAAGAGGGTTGGGGGGCTCAAAGGGGGTCGGGGGGGTCAAAGGGGGTCGAGGGGGGTCAAAGGGGGTCGGGGGGGGATTTGTGGGTCGGGGGGGTCAAAGGGGGGTCAGGGGGGGTCAAGGGGGATTTGGGGGGGTCAAAGGGGGTTCGGGGGGGGTCAAAGGGGGTCGGGGGGGTCAACGGGAATTTGGGGGGGTCAAGGGGGTTGGGGGGGTCAAAGGGGGTTCGGGGGGGGTCAAAGGGGGGTCAAAGGGGGGTCAAGGGGATTCGGGGGGGGTCAAAGGGGGGGTCAAAAGGAATTGGGGGGGGTCAAAGGGGGTTCGGGGGGGTCAAAGGGGGGTTGGGGGGGTCAAGGGGGGGTTCAGGGGGGGTCAAAGGGGGGTCAAGGGATTCGGGGGGTCAAAGGGGATTTGGGGGGGTCAAAGGGGGTCGGGGGGGGATTTGTGGGTCAGGGGGGGTCCGGGGGGGGGGTCTGATTACCTGGCTTGCTTGAAGGGGTCGGGGCTGGCGGCGGGGGGGGGCGGCAAGCAGCCCCTGGGCCTCTGGTAGCCCTTGGCGTGGGGGGGGGTCGGCAGCGGGGGGGGGGGCTCCTCCTCCCGTAACCTTTGGGGATTTTTTCCCTCTGGGGGGGGGGGGGAAGCGGCCGGGCAGATTTGGGGGCGTAGAGGGGGGGGGGCGTCGATGCCGCTGTCGCTGGAAGCCCCCCCCCCGCCCCCCCTTTGGAAATTTGGGGGTCGGGGGTCTCGGGGGGGGGGTCGGGGGGGTCGAACCAGCGCTCATCGTGGCTGCTGCTGGAGGCGTTGCTGGAGAGGGTGTTGCTGCTCGAGTGGCTGGAGTAGGGGGCTTCAGGCTGGGGGGGGGGACAAAAAGTCAGGGGGGGGCTCCCAGACCCCCCCCCAGCACTAAAAAAGGGCTTGGAGGGGGTGAAAGGGAGAATTAGGGGGGCTTAGGGGGGGTAAAAGGAAGATTTGGGGGGGGTAAAAGGAAGATTGGGGGGGTAAAATTAAATTGGGGGGGGGGGTTGAGGGCATAAAAAGGGGTTGGGGGGGGGAAAAAAGTGAGGGGGGGGCTCCCAGACCCCCCCCCCAGCCCTAAAAAAGGGCTTGGAGGGGGTGAAAAGGAGAATTAGGGGGGGTTAGGGGGGGTAAAAGGAAGATTGGGGGGGGGGTAAAATGAAGATTGGGGGGGTTGAGGGCATAAAAAGGGGTTGGGGGGGGTAAAAATTGAGGGGGGGGCTCCCAGACCCCCCCCCAGCCCTAAAAAAGGGCTTGGAGGGGGTGAAAGGGAGAATTAGGGGGGCTTAGGGGGGGGTAAAAAGGGGGATGGGGGGGGTAAAAGGAAGGATGGGGGGGGTAAAATGAAGATTGGGGGGGGGGTAAAATAAAGACTGGGGGGGGTTGAGGGAATAAAAAGGGGTTGGGGGGGGTAAAAATTGAGGGGGGGGCTCCCAGACCCCCCCTCCAGCACTAAAAAAGGGCATGGAGGGGGTGAAAAGGAGAATTAGGGGGGGTTAGGGGGTGTAAAAAGGGGGGTGGGGGGGGGTAAAATGAAGATTGGGGGGGGTAAAATTAAATTGGGGGGGCGGTGAGAGAATAAAAAGGGTTGGGGGGGGGGGAAAAATTGAGGGGGGGCTCCCAGACCCCCCCCAGCCCTAAAAAAGGGCTTGGAGGGGGTGAAAAGGAGAATTAGGGGGGGTTAGGGGGGGTAAAAGGAAGATTGGGGGGGTAAAATGAAATTGGGGGGCCGGTGAGAGAATAAAAAGGGTTGGGGGGGGGGGAAAAATTGAGGGGGGGGCTCCCAGACCCTCCCCCAGCCCTAAAAAAGGGCTTGGAGGGGGTGAAAGGGAGAATTAGGGGGGGTTAGGGGGGGTAAAAAGGGGGGTGGGGGGGGGTAAAATGAAGATTGGGGGGGGGTAAAATGAAGATTTGGGGGGGGTTGAGGGTATAAAAAGGGTTGGGGGGGGCAAAAAGTGAGGGGGGGGCTCCCAGACCCCCCCCCAGCCCTAAAAAAGGGTTTGGAGGGGGTGAAAAGGAGAATTAGGGGGGGTTAAGGGGTGCAAAAAGGGGGGTGGGGGGGGTAAAATGAGGATTGGGGGGGGTAAAATAAAGATTGGGGGGGCGGTGAGAGAATAAAAAGGGTTGGGGGGGGGGAAAAATTGAGGGGGGGGCTCCTAACCCCCCCCCCCCAGCCCTTAAAAAGGGCTTGGAGGGGGGTGAAAAGGAGCCCTGGGGGGGGTTAGGGGGGGTAATATGAAGATTGGGGGGGGTAAAATGAAGGATGGGGGGGGTTGAGGCATAAAAAGGGGTTGGGGGGGGGTAAAAATTGAGGGGGGGGCTCCCAGACCCCCCCCCCAGCCCTAAAAAAGGGCTTGGAGGGGGTGAAAAGGAGAATTAGGGGGGGTTAGGGGGTGCAAAAATGGGGGTGGGGGGGTAAAATGAAGATTGGGGGGGGGGAAAATGAAATTGGGGGGGGGGTTGAGGGCATAAAAAGGGGTAGGGGGGGGCAAAAAGTGAGGGGGGGGCTCCTAAACCCCCCCCCCCCAGCCCTAAAAAAGGGCTTGGAGGGGGTGAAAGGGAGAATTAGGGGGGCTTAGGGGGGGTAAAAAGGGGGGTGGGGGGGGTAAAATGAAGCTGGGGGGGCTCTGAGACCCCCTCCCAAGTGCTGGGGGTGCCCCAAAATTAAAATTGGGGTCCCAGAGCCCCCCCCAAAGAGCTTGGGGTGCCCCAAAATGAAACTGGGGGATCCCTGAGCCCCCCCCAAGGGACTGGAGGTGCCCCAAAATTAAAATTGGGGTCCCAGACCCCCCCCAAAAGGACTGGAGGTGCCCCAAAATGAAACTGGGGGGTCCCAGAGCCCCCCCCAAAGGACTGAGGGTTCCCCAAAATTAAATCTGGGGTCCCAGAGCCCCCCCAAAAGCAATTAGGGTGCCCCAAAATTAGATTTGGGGTCCCAGAGCCCCCCCCAAAGGGCTTGGGGTGCCCCGAAATGAAACTGGGGGGTCCAAGAGCCCCCCCCCAAGGGACTGGGGGTGCCCCAAAATTAAATTGGGGGTCCCAGAGCCCCCCCCAAAGGGCTTTGAGTGCCCCAAAATTAAATCTGGGGTCCCAGAGCCCCCCCCCAAAAGGACTGGGGGTGCCCCAAAATTAAATTTGGGGTCCCAGAGCCCCACCCAAAGGTCTTGGGGTGCCCCAAAATGAAACTGGGGGAGTCCCAGAGCCCCCCCCAAGGGACTGGGGGTGCCCCAAAATTAAAATTGGGGTCCCAGAGCCCCCCCACAAAGCACTGAGGGTGCCCCAAAATTAAAATTGGGGTCCCAGAGCCCCCCCCAAAGGGCTTGGGGTGCCCCAAAATGAAACTGGGGGGTCCCAGAGCCCCCCCCAAGGGACTGGGGGTGCCCCAAAATTAAAATTGGGGTCCCAGAGCCCCCCCCAAAGGACTGAGGGTGCCCCAAAATTAAAATTGGGATCCCAGAGCCCCCCCCACAAAGCACTGAAGCTGCCCTAAAATGAAGCTTTAGGGTCCCAAAGCCCCCCCCAAAAAGCTTGGGGTACCCCAAAATGAAACTGGGGGGGTCCCAGAGCCCCCCCCCAAGGGACTGGGGGAGGTGCCCCCCCCCTTGTGCCCCCCCCTCACCTTTGGGTGCCGGCCGGGCGAGTCCTTGCCGGTGGCCTCCTGCCTGCCGGCCCGCTTGCCCCCCCCCAGCCGGGACGGGGCCGGCACGTGCCACAGCGGCTCTGCAACGAGTCCCAAAATCCCCCCCCCCCCGGTGTCACAAAGTGGGGGGGGCACCGGGGTCACCCCCCCCCCCAGCCCGGGTCCCTCGTCCCCAAAATATTTATTACCCCAAAATATTTGGGGGCGGTTCTGGTGCCCCCCCCAGGTTGGGTTTTGCCCCCCCCCCGGGATGGATTTTGCCCCCCCAGGTTGGGTTTTGCCCCCCCAGTTTGGGTTTTGTGCCCCCTCCCAATGGGTTTTGCCCCCCCCCCAAGTCAAATTTTGCACACCCCCAGGTGGGTTTTGCCCCCCCAGCATGGGTTTTGCCCCCCGAAGTTGGGTTTTGCCCCCCCCAGGTTGTGTTTTGCCCCCCCTGGTTGGGTTTTGCCCCCCCCCAGGTTGTGTTTTGCCCCCCCAGGTTGTGTTTTGCCCCCCCAGGTTGGGTTTTACCCCCCCCAGGTTGGGTTTTACCCCCCCAGGTTGGGTTTTGCCCCCCCCTGGTTGGGTTTTGCACCCCCAAGCTGGGTTTTGCGCCCCCCCGGCATGAGTTTTACCCCCCCATGTTGGGTTTTACCCCCCCCCAGGTTGTGTTTTCCCCCCCCGGGTTGGGTTTTGCACCCCCAAGCTGGGTTTTGCGCCCCCCCCGGCATGAGTTTTACCCCCCCATGTTGGGTTTTGCCTCCCCCAGGTTGTGTTTTGCCCCCCCTGGGTTGGGTTTTGCCCCCCCAAGCCAGGTTTTGCGCCCCCCTGGGATGGGTTTTACCCCCCCAAGCCAAATTTTGCGCCCCCCAAGCTGGGTTTTTCCCCTTTTGGGTTGGCTTTTGCCCCCCCACGATGGGTTTTGCTACCTTTGCCCCCCCCCAAATCACTTTTCTCACCAGGTTTGTGCCTCTCCATGGTGCTCTCGTGGCTGCTGACCCCCCCCGAGGACGAATCCCCGCTGGAGGGGGGGGCGTCGTGCCCCCCGTGGGGCTCGAAGGGCAGCAGCGCCCGCTGTGGTGCCGCGTACCTATGGGGGGGGGACAACGAGCGGATTTTGGGGCTTTTCTCCTCGTTTTTGCATCCCATAAAAGGGACAAAGTGCTGATTTTTTTTTTTTTTTAAGGGGGGGGGGGCCCCCAAACCTTTCCGGGGGGGGTTTATAGCGAGCGTAGGTGGGCGCCGAAAAACTCCCCGAGGGTTGGCGGTACGGCCCCGACGAATTGGGGTGGGGGCTTTCGGGGAAGCTGACGGGTCTGGGGGCGAGATGAAAAATTGGGGGGGGTCACGGCACCCCCCCAGAGCCAAAACCCCCCCCAAAAGCCCCCCAACCCCCCCCCAAAATCCCTCGTCCTCACCTCTTGGCGTGCAGGGGCTGCACCTCGCGGTAGGGCACGGGGGGCTGTTTGGGGGTCCGGGTGCCCCCCCCGGCATGGGGGGGCCCGTGGCCAGTGGTGGCCGGGGGGGGGGGCGTTGTGGGACGCGGGGCCGCTCCACTGCCACCCCGAGCTGCTGCGGAAGGGGGGGCGCCCGCTTTCGGCTTCGCTTTTGGGTTCGGAGCTGCTCAGCTCCACCGATTCGGCCCAGCCCCTGTAAGGATGCAAAGATTTGGGATTTTTGGGATTTTGGGATTTGGGGATGGCCCCCCCCGTGAGGATCCCGGCCCTTTTGGTTGTTGATTGGCACCCAAAATAGCCCCCCCTCCCCGAAATTCTGCAGGGATGCCCCAGGGAGCTGAGCCCACAAAAATGCCTTGGGGGGGGCCCAGCCCCAAAAGCACCCTGGGGAAGTCCGGCCCCAAAAGTGCCCCGGGAAGCTGAGCCCCCAAAAATCACCCTGGAAGCCGAGGCCCCAAAAAGCCCCAGGGAGTTGAGCCCCCAAAAATCACCCTGGAAGCCAAGGCCCCAAAAATGCCCCGGGGGAGCTGAGCCCCAAAAATTCCCCGGGGGAACCCAGCCCCAAAAAAGACCCTGGTGGGAACCCAGCCCCAAAAAACACTCCGGTGGGAACCCAGCCCCAAAAAACACCCTGGTGGGAACCCAGCCCCAAAAAAAGACCCCGGTGGGAACCCAGCCCCAAAAAACACCCCGGTGGGAACCCAGCCCCAAAAAACACCCTGGTGGGAACCCAGCCCCAAAAAAAGACCCCGGTGGGAACCCAGCCCCAAAAAAAGACCCCGCTGGGAACCCAGCCCCAAAAAAATACCCCGGTGGGAACCCAGCCCCCAAAAAAGACCCCGGTGGGAACTCAGCCCCAAAAAAGACCCCAGTGGGAATTCAGCCCCAAAAAAAGACCCCGGTGGAGCCGAGTCCCCAAAAACACCCAGGGTAGCTGAGCCCCAAAAAATGCCTTCGGGGAGCTGACCCCCAAAAATCACCCTGGAAACCAAGGACCCAAAAATGCCCTGGGGGAGCCTGGCCCCAAAAACACCCTGGGAAGCCGAGGCCCCAAAAAGTGCCCCTGGGAGCCCGGCCCCAAAAACACCCCGGTGGGAACCCAGCCCCAAAAAAAGACCCCGGTGGGAACTCAGCCCCAAAAACACCCTGGTAGGAACCCAGCCCCAAAAAACACCCTGGTGGGAACCCAGCCCCAAAAAAAGACCCCGGTGGGAACCCAGCCCCAAAAAACACCCTGGGGGAGCTGAGTCCCCCAAAACACCCCGGGTAGCTAAGCCCCCAAAAATGCGCCCTGGGGGAGCTGAGCCCCAAAAATCACCCTGGTGGGAACCCAACCCCAAAAAACATCCCGGTGGGAACCCAGCCCCAAAAAACACGCCATTGGGAACCCAGCCCCAAAAAAGACCCTGGTGGGAACCCAACCCCAAAAAAAGACCGTGGTGGGAACCCAGCCCCAAAAAAGACCCCGGTGGGAACTCAGCCCCAAAAAACACTCCGGTGGGAACCCAGCCCCAAAAAAACACCCTGGTGGGATTCCAGCCCCCAAAAAACACCCTGCTGGGAACCCAGCCCCAAAAAACACGCCATTGGGAACCCAGCCCCAAAAAAGACCCCGCTGGGAACCCAGCCCCAAAAAAGACCCCGCTGGGAACCCAGCCCCAAAAAGCACCCTGGTGGGAACCCAGCCCCAAAAAAGACCCCGGTGGGAACCCAGCCCCAAAAAACACCCTGGGGGAGCTGAGTCCCCCAGAACACCCCGGGTAGCTAAGCCCCAAAAAGTGCCTTGGGGGAGCTGAGCCCCAAAAACACCCTGGAGAAGCCCAGCCCCAAAAAAGACCCTGGTGGGAACCCAACCCCAAAAAAGACCCCGGTGGGAACCCAACCCCAAAAAACATCCCGGTGGGAACCCAGCCCCAAAAAACCACCCCGGCGTGACGATGAGGGTGGGGTGGTGTTCACCTGCGCGGCGCCCCGTCCTCGTGGGGCGGCACGATGACCACCTTGACGGTGACGGAGGTGCGGAGGAGGTCGATCATCTGCTGATGATCCTGGGGGAGCTGAGTCCCCCAAAACACCCCGGGTAGCTGAGCCCCAAAAAATGCCTTGGGGGAGCTGAGCCCCAAAAATCACCCTGGAAGCCGAGGCCCCAAAAATGCCCCGGGAAGCCCGGCCCCAAAAAGCGCCCTGGTGGGAACCCAGCCCCAAAAAAGACCCTGGTGGGAACCCAGCCCCAAAAAAAGACCCTGGTGGGAACCCAGCCCCAAAAAAGACCCTGGTGGGAACCCAACCCCAAAAAAACACCCTGGTGGGAACCCAACCCCAAAAAAGACCCTGGTGGGAACCCAACCCCAAAAAAACACCCTGGTGGGAACCCAGCCCCAAAAAAAGACCCCGGTGGAGCCGAGTCCCCAAAAACACCCAGGGTAGCTGAGCCCCAAAAAATGCCTTGGGGGAGCTGAGCCCCAAAAATCACCCTGGTGGGAACCCAACCCCAAAAAACATCCCGGTGGGAACCCAGCCCCAAAAAACACCCCAGTGGGAACCCAGCCGCAAAAAAAGACCCCGGTGGGAACCCAGCCCCAAAAAAAGACCCCGGTGGAGCCGAGTCCCCAAAAACACCCAGGGTAGCTGAGCCCCAAAAAATGCCTTGGGGGAGCTGAGCCCCAAAAATCACCCTGGTGGGAACCCAACCCCAAAAAACATCCCGGTGGGAACCCAGCCCCAAAAAACCACCCCGGTGGGAACCCAGCCCCAAAAAAAGACCCCGGCGTGAACCCAACCCAAAAAACCACCCCGGCGTGACGATGAGGGTGGGGTGGCATTTACCTGCGCGGCGCCCCGTCCTCGTGGGGCGGCACGATGACCACCTTGACGGTGACGGAGGTGCGCAGGAGGTCGATCATCTGCTCGTGGCTCAGGGTGACCACGGCCACCTTGCAGATCTCCACCAGGCGGCTGCCCTGGCGCAGCCCGGCCTGCCAGGCGAAGCCGTAGTCCTCCACCTCGGCCACGGTGCCGTCGTACTTGACGTGGAAGCCCAGCTGGCCCAGCCCGTTGCGCCGCAGCGTCATGTCCACCGTCTCGCAGCCCGACGTCGTCACCTGGAAGAAGGACACGGCCGCTTGGTGACGTTGATGCGCACCGAAAAGAACCCAACTCAACTCAACCAAACCCAACCAAATTCAACCCAACTCAACCCAACCAAACCCAACCCAACCCAACTCAACTCAACCCAACTCAACCCAACCAAACTCAACCAAACTCAACCCAACCAAACTCAACCCATCCCAATTCAACACAACTCAACACAACTCAACCCGACCTGACCCGACTCAACTCAAACCAACCCAACCCAACTCAACTCAACCCAACTCAACCCAACTCAACCCAACCAAACCCAACCAGACCCAACTCAACTCAACCCAACGAAACCCAACCAAACTCAACCCATCCCAATTCAACCCAACTCAACACAACCCAACCCAACTCAACCCAACCCGACTCAACCCAACCTGACCCGACTCAACTCAAACCAACCCAACTCAAACCAACCCAACCCAACTCAACTCAAACCAACTCAACTCAACCAAACCCAACCAAACTCAACCCAACCCAACTCAACCCAACCCAACTCCACCCAACCCATCCCAACTCCACCCAACCCAACTCAACCAAACTCAACCAAACCCAACCAAACCCAACTCAACTCAACCCAACTCATCTCAACTCAACCCAACCCAACTCAACCCAACCCAACTCAACCAAACCCATCCCAACTCAACCCAACTCAAACCAACCAAACTCAACTCAACTCAACCCAACCCAACTCAGCCCAACCCAGCTCAACCCAACCCAACTCAACCCATCCAAATTCAACCAAACTCAACACAACTCAACCTGACTCAACCCAACCTGACTCAACCCAACCCAACCAAACTCAACCCAACCCAACTCAACCCAACCCATCCCAACTCAACTCAACTCAACCCAACCTGATGCGTGCCGAAAAGAACCCAACACAACCCAACACAACCAAACCCAACCCAACACAACTCAACCCAACTCAACCAAAACCAACTCAACCCAACCCGACCCAACTCGACCCAACCCAACCCGACCCAACCCAACTCAACCCAACTCAACCCAACCCAAACCAACCAAACCCAACTCAACCCAACTCAACCCAAATTTCCTCCTCCATGGGGATGGAGGAGCTCCACGACCCCAAATCTCCTCCTCCACGGGGATGGAGGAGCTCCACGACCCCAAATCTCCTCCTCCGTGAGGATGGAGGAGCTCCACGACCCCAAATTTCCTCCTCCATGGGGATGGAGGAGCTTCATGACCCCAAATCTCCTCCTCCATGAGGACGAGGGAGCTTCACGACCCCAAATCTCCTCCTCCATGAGGATGGAGGAGCTCCATGACCCCAAATCTCCTCCTCCACGAGGATGGAGGAGCTCCACGACCCCAAGACGCTCACCTTCAACCTCTGCACGATCTCCTTGACATCCTCGGGGCCGCCCTCGGCCGCCCGGATGAAGATGTGGTCGCCGCGGCCGTAGAAGATCTTGAGGGTGGAGGCGTCGGCGGTCCAGCCGATGACGTCCCCGCAGAAGCAGTTGAAGACCACCTCCTTGGCGGCCAGGTCGAGCAGCACCACGAACTCGTTGGAGATGCCCAAGGCGCAGGAGATCTCGGCCCCGCGGGCGAAATCCTGAGCGGAGACGCGCCAAGCGATGGCCCCGGCGCTGTGCTGCTCGGCGCCCGCCCGGGCTTTGGTCTTCTCCTTTTTTTTGGAGGCCAAGGAGATGAGGTTGAACTTCCCGGCCGAATCGATGGGGGTGTTGGTGACGCAGTTTTCGGCCAGGTCCTTGAGGTACTCCTGCCTCGTGCGGGTGGCCATGGTGTGGAATTTGTCCGACTTGTGGGCGGCGTTCTCCGCGTTGATCACCTTGGCCAGCAAGAAGTCTCGGAAGACGTCAGACTTGCGGAAGGTGACGCCGTTGGGGATGGGGGGGCCGAAGGGGGGCACGTCTTTGGAGCGGGTCACGGCCACGCTTGGGGGAGGCGAAGGAGAGAATGATTTTGGGGTCCTCAGAGCACTTAAAGCAGGAGTAGGGGGAGAAACCGCCCCAAAATTTGACCCCGAAGCGCGGTGGGGGGGATTTGGAGGGTGAGATGGGGTCATCGGGGGGGGGCTCACCTATAGCAGACGTTCTCGGTGCAAGGGCTGTGGGCTCGGACGATGATGAAGACGTGCTGGAAGTGCGAGCGGACGTTTTGGGGGGTGAAGGGCAGGGCGCCGGGCTCTTGGAAGATGATGGTGACGATGTCGTTGCCGATGTGCCTCTTCCTCAGCAGCTGGCGAGGGGGGGGGAGAAGCCAAAAAATAACAAAAATGGGGGTGAACGAGGGACGGACGGACACACGGATGAGGTGGGGGGTTTGGGGGGGGTTTGGGGGTACCTGCTGCCGGTTGTTGGGGGTGTAGGGCAGCATGGTGGAGACGTGGAACATGATCTCGTAGTCCTGGTAGGTGGTGTAGAGCGAGTGGGTGCCCGTCGAGTCGGCTGCGGGGCGAAAGGTATGGAACTCAAGGATTTTGGGCGGCCCCAAATTTTGAGGTTGACCCCCCAAAATCCGTCCCCGTCGCTCACTTTTGGTGTCCAGCTGGGCGGCGTACTTGCTGAAGGCCTTGAGGCAAACCTTCTCCCCCAGCAGCGAGAGGAACTCCTCGAAGGCCGGCCCCGCGTCCTCGTTGTTGTACATCTCCTCCTCCGAGCTCTGCCCGGCTTTGCAGTACAGGATGCCCACCTTGTGCCGCCGGCAGAGCTGCGGGGAGGGGGTCAGCACCCCAAAAATCAAGCCACAACCCCCCCCTCCCACCCCAAACCCAACCCCATGGATCGTCGAGCCAAGAAGGCGACCAAGAGATTTTGGGTCAAAACGGCACAAATCACCACCGTGATGGGGGCCACCACCGGGGATATTTGTCACCGGGACCCCTCGCCCACCCCCCCGAGACCCCCCCCAAGACCCCGCTCACCCCCTGCTCGTCGAGTTTGAGGAGCTGCTCGGTGACTTTTGGGGTGCTCATGGCCAGGCGCAGGCAGTGGATGTTGAGCTCGGGGACGACGTACTCCAGGGCGTCCTTCAACGGGAGCCCCCGCACCGTGCCGTGCTTGGTGGCCGTGGGGGTGGCGTCCTCCAGGATGGAGCCGCGGAGGGTGGTGAGCTTTTTGGGGTGAGGAAGGGGGTGGGTGAGCCGTGGGGGGGCACGGGGAGGGGAGGGGAGAGGGGTGGGGGTGGGCGCAAGGTGGGGGTGATGATGGGTGGGGATGGGGGTGGTGGGGTGAGGATGGAGCCAAGGTGGGGGTGATACTGGGATGATGATGGGGATAATGGGATGGGGACGGACCCAAGGTGGGGACAATAATGGGATGGGGACAGATCCAAGGTGGGGATGATACTGGGATGATGATGGGGATAATGGGATGGGGACGGACCCAAGGTGGGGACAATAATGGGATGACGATGGGGATGATAGGATTGGGATGGATCCAAGGTGGGGACCATAATGGGATGGGGATGGATCTAAGATGGGGATGATACTGGGATGATGATGAGGATAATGGGATGGGGATGGATCCAATGAGGGGACAATAATGGGATGATGATGGGGATAATGGGATGGGGATGGACCCAAGGTGGGGACAATAATGGGATGATGATGGGGATGATGGGATGGGGATGGATCCAATGAGGGGACAATAATGGGATGATGATGGGGATAATGGGATGGGGATGGACCCAAGGTGGGGGTGATAATGGGGTGATGATGGGGGTGATGGGATGGGGACAAGAGGATGAGAAGGATGGGATGGGGATGGACCCAAGGTGGGGACAATAATGGGATGGGGATGGATCCAAGACGGGGATGATACTGGGATGATGATGGGGATAATGGGATGGGGACGGGCCCAAGGTGGGGACAATAATGGGATGATGATGGGGATGATGGGATGGGGATGGACCCAAGGTGGGGACAATAATGGGATGATGATGGGGATGATGGGATGGGGATGGAGCCAAGGTGGGGATGATACTGGGATGATGATGGGGATAATGGGATGGGGATGGACCCAAGGTGGGGACAATGGGATGGTGACAGATTCAAGGTGAGGATGATGATGGGGACGGACCCAACGTGGGGACAATAATGGGATGATGGGATGGGGGTGATGGGATGGGGATGGACCCAAGGTGGGGACAATAATGGGATGATGGGGTGGGGATGGAGCCAAGGTGGGGATGATACTGGGATGATGATGGGGGTGATGGGATGGGGATGGATCCAAAGTGGGGACAATAAGAGAATGATGACGAAGATGATGGGGACGGATCCGAGGTGAGGATGATGATGGGGACGATAGGATTGGGATGGATCCAAGGTGGGGAAGATGGGATGGGGATGGAGCCAAGACGGGGATGATACTGGGATGATGATGGGGGTGATGGGATGGGGATGGATCCAAAGTGGGGACAATAATGGGATGAGGATGGATCTAAGATGGGGACCATAATGGGATGGGGATGGATCCAAGACGGGGATGATACTGGGATGATGATGGGGATAATGGGATGGGGATGGAGCCAAGGTGGGGACAATAATGGGACGATGGGATGGGGACAATGGGATGGGGATGATGGGATGGGGACGGATCCAATGAGGGGACAATAATGGGATGATGATGGGCATAATGGGATGAGGATCGACCCAAGGTGGGGGTGATAATGGGATGATGATGGGGGTGATGGGATGGGGACAAGAGGATGAGAAGGATGGGATGGGGATGGATCCAAGGTGGGGACCATAATGGGATGGGGATGGATCTAAGATGGGGATGATACTGGGATGATGATGGGGATAATGGGATGGGGACGGACCCAAGGTGGGGACAATAATGGGATGACGATGGGGATGATGGGATGGGGATGGAGCCAAGGTGGGGACAATAATGGGATGGGGATGGATCCAAGGTGGGGGTGATACTGGGATGATGATGGGGATAATGGGATGGGGACGGACCCAAGGTGGGGACAATAATGGGATGGGGATGGATCCAAGGTGGGGATGATACTGGGATGATGATGGGGATGATGGGATGGGGACGGACCCAAGGTGGGGACAATGGGATGGTGACAGATTCAAGGTGAGGATGATGATGGGGACGGACCCAAGGTGGGGACAATAATGGGATGATGATGGGGATGATGGGATGGGGATGGATCCAAGGTGGGGACCATAATGGGATGGGGATGGATCTAAGATGGGGATGATACTGGGATGATGATGGGGATAATGGGATGGGGATGGATCCAAGGTGGGGACAATAATGGGATGATGGGGTGGGGATGGAGCCAAGGTGGGGATGATACTGGGATGATGATGGGGGTGATGGGATGGGGATGGACCCAAGGTGGGGACAATGGGATGGTGACAGATTCAAGGTGAGGATGATGATGGGGACGGACCCAAGGTGGGGACAATAATGGGATGATGGGATGGGGACAATGGGATGGGGATGGACCCAAGACGGGGATGATACTGGGATGATGATGGGGATAATGGGATGGGGATGGACCCAAGGTGGGGACAATAATGGGATGGGGATGGATCCAAGACGGGGATGATACTGGGATGATGATGGGGGTGATGGGATGGGGACGGACCCAAGGTGGGGACAATAATGGGATGGGGACAGATCCAAGGTGGGGATGATACTGGGATGATGATGGGGATAATGGGATGGGGATGGACCCAAGGTGGGGGTGATAATGGGGTGATGATGGGGATGATGGGATGGGGATGGATCCAAAGTGGGGACAATAAGAGAATGATGACGAAGATGATGGGGACGGATCCGAGGTGAGGATGATGATGGGGACGATAGGATTGGAATGGATCCAAGGTGGGAAGATGGGATGGGGATGGAGCCAAGGTGGGGATGATACTGGGATGATGATGGGGATAATGGGATGGGGACGGACCCAAGGTGGGGACAATAATGGGATGATGATGGGGACAATGGGATGGGGACAGATTTAGGGTGAGGATGATGATGGGGATGATAGGATTGGGACGGATCCGAGGTGGGGACGATGACGGGGACAATGGGATGGGGACAGATCCAAGGTGAAGATGATGATGGGGATGGACCCAAGGTGAGGATGATGATGGGGATGATGGCAATGGGATGGACCCAAGGTGAGGATGATGATGGGGTAAGGAAGATCTCAAGAACAACGGGGACAGACCCAAGAGGGGAACGATGAGGATGATGACGGACCTGAGATGGGGACAATGCAAAAAGGATGGAAACGGACCCAAGACGGGGTCAGTGACGATGGGATTGGGACGGATCCGGGACAGGAACAACGGGGACAACGCTGGTGACGATGGGATGGGGAAGGACCCGAGAAGGGGACGATGATGGGGACAGCCCCAAAATGGGGACGGACCCACAAGCGTGGGTCCCAGCCCCTTTAGGAACTGGTTTTAGGGCGCCCAACGGGGCGAAGGGCGCGCCACCCGCACCTCACTGGTCCGGAAGATGATCCTGTACTGGTACTGGGGGGCCGTGCTCCTTGTGGTCCTCCAGCTTCTCCCTCTTGATGCTGACGGCCACGGGGCCCAGCTTCTCGTCCACCCCGAAGTAGTTGGAGTGCTCTGCGAGCCAACGGGGACGGAGGAGGTGTAGGGACGGAGGAGGTGGTGTAGGGACGGAGGAGGTGTAGGGACGGAGGAGGTGGTGTAGGGACGGAGGAGGTGGTGTAGGGACGGAGGAGGTGGTGTAGGGACGGAGGAGGTGGTGTAGGGACGGAGGAGGTGGTGTAGGGACGGAGGAGGTGGTGTAGGGACGGAGGAGGTGGTGTAGGGACGGAGGAGAAGGTGTAGGGACGGAGGAGAAGGTGTAGGGACGGAGGAGGTGTAGGGACGGAGGAGGTGTAGGGACGGAGGAGGTGTAGGGACGGAGGAGGTGTAGGGACGGAGGAGGTCTGGGACGGAGGAGGTGTAGGGACGGAGGAGGTCTGGGACGGAGGAGGTGTAGGGACGGAGGAGGTGTAGGGACGGAGGAGGTGTAGGGACGGAGGAGCTGCGGGACCTTCCACCCCAACCCAGTCCCACCAGACCTCCCAGTTTCACGCCGTCCCCGTTCCCATTCCACGAACGGGACGGAACGAGCAGCGACGCACCCCAAACCCTTCACCCCAAACCCTCCAAAGGCACCCCCAAACCCTTCACCCCAAACCCTTCAAAGGCACCCCAAAACCTTCAAAGACACCCAAACCCCTCAAAGGCACCCCAAACCCTTCACCCCAAACCCTCCAAAGACACCCCAAACCCTCCAAAGGCACCCCAAACCCTTCACCCAAAACCCCTCAAAGGCACCCCAAACCCTCCAAAGGCACCCCAAACCCTCCAAAGACACCCCAAACCCTTCAAAGACACCCCAAACCCCTCAAAGGCACCCCAAACCCTTCACCCCAAACCCTCCAAAGACACCCCAAACCCTCCAAAGACACCCCAAACCCCTCAAAGGCACCCCAAACCCCTCAAAGGCACCCCAAACCCTTCACCCCAAACCCTCCAAAGGCACCCCAAACCCCTCAAAGGCACCCCAAACCCTTCAAAGGCACCCCAAACCCTCCAAAGGCACCCCAAACCCTTCAAAGGCACCCCAAACCCTTCACCCCAAACCCCTCAAAGGCACCCCAAACCCTCCAAAGGCACCCCAAACCCTCCAAAGACACCCCAAACCCCTCAAAGGCACCCCAAACCCTCCAAAGGCACCCCAAACCCTTCAAAGGCACCCCAAACCCCTCAAAGGCACCCCAAACCCTCCAAAGGCACCCCAAACCCCTCAAAGGCACCCCAAACCCTTCAAAGGCACCCCAAACCCCTC
This sequence comes from Anas acuta, assembly GCF_963932015.1. Classification (NCBI taxonomy): domain Eukaryota; kingdom Metazoa; phylum Chordata; class Aves; order Anseriformes; family Anatidae; genus Anas; species Anas acuta. The sequence goes on along the minus strand of NW_027076069.1, from coordinate 5,912 downwards.
AAAGGCACCCCAAACCTCCAAAGGCACCCAAACCCCTCAAAGGCACCCCAAACCCTCCAAAGACACCCCAAACCCTCCGAAGGCACCCCAAACCCTTCAAAGGCACCCCAAACCCTTCACCCCAAACCCTTCGAAGGCACCCCAAACCCTCCAAAGGCACCCCAAACCCTCCAAAGGCACCCCAAACCCTTCAAAGGCACCCCAAACCCTCCAAAGACACCCCAAACCCCTCAAAGGCACCCCAAACCCTCCAAAGGCACCCCAAATCCTCCAAAGGCACCCCAAACCCTTCAAAGGCACCCCAAACCCTCCAAAGGCACCCCAAACCCTTCGAAGGCACCCCAAACCCTTCACCCCAAACCCTCCAAAGGCACCCCAAACCCTCCAAAGGCACCCCAAACCCTCCAAAGGCACCCCAAACCCCTCAAAGGCACCCCAAACCCTCCAAAGGCACCCCAAACCCTCCAAAGGAAGGCTTTGGGGTGGTCTTGAAGCCCCCCCAGCACCTCCGCATCACCACCCCGCAACTTTTTGGCACCGCCACGGTCCCCCCCCCCTGTGCCACGTCCCCACCTTTGCCGTGGAAATGGTCCCGGTAGTAGCGTGCGCCGAGGTCCACGTGCTCGACGCTGTAGTGCTTGAGCCGGTTGGGGTTCCTCTGCAGCTCCTTGGGCACCTCCAGCACCGAAATCCCGGCGTTGGTGGGCCGGGCGTCGAGGCCGGGCTCCGGGAACCCCCCGTCTCCCCCCGGAGCGCCCCCGGCGGAGCCCCCCGAAGCCCTGGAGAAGCTGACGTTGCGCTCGGCGCCGCCGCCGATCTCGTTGCGGAAATGGGGGCAGCTGAGCAGGAGCTCGTTGCTGGTGTTGTCCCCGCCGTCGTGCTCCAAATTCTCCTTCCCGTTCAGGTCCTCGGTGCTCCCCGACGCCGGATCGGGCCCGCCGGGGCGCGCGGTGGCCGCCGAAGCCGCCGAAGCCCCCGTGGTGGTGTTTCGGCGCTGGGCCACCACGGCGCGCTTGGCGGCCACGGCGTTGAGGTCGAAGAGGATGCTCTGCGCGTCGTAGTGGGCGAAGCTCCGCCGGCAAAGCCAGGCTTTGCCGGGCTCCGCCGCCCTCCCCTCCTCGCCGTCCCCTTCGTTTCGGCCGCCTCCGCAGCTTCCTGAAGATGGATTCGCCCCCGGCGTCGCCCTTGGGTGCCTTCCTCCGCGGTTTCTCCTTCGGTTGCGCCGCCGGCTCGTCCCGCGGCGCCACCGGGGATGGTCCCGGGGGGGTCTCCGAAGAAACCGTGGCCCCCACCGAGCTTTTTCCGCCGCTGCGGAACTCGTTGAGCATGGCGAAGAAGCTCTGCTCCGAAATCCCCTGCACGTCGATGGACGAGGTGCTGCCGTACTCGCGGAAGAGCCCCCCGGCCCCCCCCAGCTTGGCCCCCCGCGGCGCCGCCGCCGCCTCCGTCACCGCCGCCGCCCTCCTCGGGGTCGCACTCGCTCAACGTCACCTCGCTGCTGCTGCGGTGCCGCAAGGGGCCCAAGGGACGGCCGCAAGGACGGGGCCACCCCTCCTGGAACTCCACGTCCTTGGAGCGCCGCCGCGCCAAGCGGTGCAAGGCTTTGAGCCCCGAAACGCCGCCGCCACCGGTGCCACCACCGGTGCCACCGGTGCCTACCACCACCACCGAGGGGCGGCTGCTGCCCACCGGGGGTGCCCCGCTGGGGGGCTTCCCGGCCCCCTTCTCGGTTCGGGCTGGCGGCTGTAGGGTCTCTTTTTGGGGGCCAGTCGGCGATGCGCGCGCGCACCCCCATTTTGGGGAGCACCGGCGGCACCGCGCCGGCCGGGCCGGGGGGGCTCCGGATTCGGCGGTGCCGTTGCCATTCTGCGCCCAAAATACCGGCTCGGCGGCGTCGGCGCCGTCGTGCCGGGGGGGGCGGTGGGCGCTCATGGTCCGGGGAGGGGTGGCGTGGCCACTGGGGGGGGGGCTCATGGTTGCCACGCCAGGGGGCGGTGACCGGGCGGCGATGCCCGGCGGGGGCCGTCCCCGGCGCGCCGTTGCCCCATGCCGCGCTCACGGCGTCGCCCCCCGGTTCTTCTGCCCGGCCATCCTGCCAAAAAATAAGTAGAAAAGAGGGTTAGAAGAATTTGGGTTTTTTTTTTTTGGGGGGGGTCAGCCGTTTATTTGCATTTTGGGGTCCCCAAAAAGCCACCGAGCAAAGCCCTAAAACCGTCCCCAAACGCACCAGGGAGGTTTTGGCTTCGGGGGGGGGTTTTGGCAACCCCAAAAATCGCCCCCCAGCAAACCAAATCCCTTCGGCACCCCCAAAAAGGGGGGCTGTGGGGACCCCCAAAAAAGCCCCCCCCAAGTGGGATGGGGACGGACAAATCCTAATCCGTCTGAGCGTCCCCCCCCCAGGCTGCCTCGTTAATCCCCCTCGCTAATTACCCCGCCAGCCGGTGTTAAATCAATACCTGGGAGCATTAATTAAAGGCAGGCGGGGAGGGCTGACGAGCCTCCTTTACCAAAACCCACGGATTTGCCCCCCAAAATTAACAGAATTCATGAAACACCGGTGCTGGGGCGAAAAAACACCAATTTGGGTACCCGTTTATTTATTTATTTATTTATATTTTTTTTTGGCCAGCTCCCCCCCCAGGCCGAGCACGTCCCCTGAAGATTTTTTTTCGGGGATGAATTTGGGGAGGAATGACTCAGAATTGGTTAAAAGCACCCCCAGGGCATCTCGTGCAGCTCTGCTGACCCCGGGAGGGGGGGGACAAAACCCCGGGGATTTCGGCCCCCCCAGTCTCAACCCCAAATTTTAGGGCCCCGTTGCTGTGCTGGTGGCGACAAATTCCCAAATCCTGGAGTTTTTTTGGGGGGAAAAACCCCAATTCAGCCACTCTGAGGCCGCGTTGGAGGCTCCTGCCCTTAAATTAGCGATTAATGAAGGGTGCTGAGGGATTAACGAGGCGGTTCCACGCCTTCCCCGCCGCCTTTTTGGGGCTTTAAGGCTCAAATTTCCCAATCCCGGCGCTAATCCGGGGAGGCGCGGCAGCCGAGCGCGCCCCGGGGGCGAAACCCCAAAATCGCTCAGATTTCCCCCAAATTGCTCCGCCTCGCAGCTCATCCCCTTCCAATCAATCCCTGGTGGGGACTGAACCCTACAGAAAATGACCGGATTTAGGGATTTCAACCCAAACGGGCCCTTACCTCGGTGGGTTCGGGACCGCTTCACGCTGATTTTTCAGCCCAAATCCCCGTTTTTCTCCCCCAAAACGGGCAGCAGGAAAACAAGCGAGCACCCGCCCCGCTGGGCTGCTCTAATCCCCCTCTCCAAATAATCTGCTCTAATCCCCCGAAGACGAGCGGGGAAGGGCCCCCTCGCCCACGGAGAGCCGCTTTAAACCAAAACGGCCAGATCTGGCCCCAAAATCCCCCCGCCGAATCCCTCAGCTCGCGAGCCAAAACGCCGAGTTTGACCCCAAAAAAAGCACCACCGGCGCTGTTATTGTAGGTCCTACTCTATTCTCCCCGTCTCCAGATGGAGAAATGGGGGGAATTAACTCATTCCCGGCGCGGCCGGGCGGAAAAATTGATTTTTTTTCCGCTTTCTGCCCTCGGATCCGGGGCGGATTTGGGGCCGGGCGCTCCCCGGGGGCGAAGGGCAGAGGAACGCCCGCGGCCGGCACCGCGCGGGGTCAGGGTCCGGCACCGCGTCCCCGGGGATTTCCTCGTGGGATGGGGGGAATTTGATCACCCAGAGCGAAAAAAAATACTAATTTTAACCATTTTAGCCATATTTTTAGATTTTAAACCATTTAGCTGACTCTCAAAAGCCAAAAATATAATTTTTTTTAATTTTAGCCATAATTTTTAATTTTAGCCATTTTAGCCAGAGCCTCATGGCACCAAGGAGCAGGATGAAACCGATGCCCAGTGTGATTTTTGGGGTAAAAACGCCAGGAAAAGGGTTCAAACACCCCACTGGGGTCTCATGTTTAGGGTCGCCGCCACGCGTGGGTGAAAATTGCCCCAAAATTTTGGGGGGAAGCAGGCAATTCCTGGCACCCGCATCCCCGGGGATTTCCTCGTGGGATGGGGAGAATTTGATCACCCAGAGCGAAAAAAAATACTAATTTTAACCATTTTAACCATAATTTTCAGATTTTAAACCATTTAGCTGACTCTCAAAGCCAAAAATGTAGCATTTTTTTTAATTTTAGCCGTAATTTTTAATTTTAGCCATTTTAGCCGGAGCTTTAGAGCACCAAGGAGCAGGATGAAACCGATGCCCAGCGTGATTTTTGGGGTAAAAACGCCAGGAAAAGGGTTCAAACACCCCACTGTGCTCCTGTATTTAGGGTTGCCACCACGCGTGGGTGAAAACTGCCCCAAAATTTTGGGGGGAAGCAGGCAATTCCTGGCACCGCATCCCCAGGGATTTCCTCGTGGGATGGGGAGAATTTGATCACCCAGGGCGAAAAAAAATACTAATTTTAACCATTTTAGCCATATTTTGAAATTTTAAACCATTTAGCTGACTCTCAAAGCCAAAAATATAATTTTTTTTAATTTTAGCCGTAATTTTTAATTTTAGCCATTTTAGCCGGAGCCTCATGGCACCGAGGAGCAGGATGAAACCGATGCCCAGCGTGATTTTTGGGGTAAAAACGCCAGGAAAAGGGTTCAAACACCCCACTGGGGTCTCATGTTTAGGGTCGCCGCCACGCGTGGGTGAAAATTGCCCCAAAATTTTGGGGGGAAGCAGGCAATTCCTGGCACCCGCATCCCTGTGGGATTTCCTCGTGGGATGGGGAGAATTTGATCACCCAGAGCGAAAAAAAATAATGATTTTAACCATTTTAGCCATAATTTTTAATTTTAACAATTTTAGCTAGCTCCCGAAGCCAAAAATATATTATATTTTTTTCAATTTTAGCCATAATTTTTAATTTTAGCCATGGGAGCCTGGCGGCACCGAGGAGCCGATCCAGAGAGCGGGATGACCCCGATACCCCAGGTGATTTTTGGGGTAAAAACGCCAGGAAAAGGGGCTCCAACGCCACGCGTGGGTGCGAAACGCCCCCAAATTTTGGGGGGAAACGGGGCGGTTTCTGCCTTATCTCGGGGCCTATTTACCGAGCTGGGTTTTTCGAGCCGCCGCGAGGGGGGGAAGGGCGAGGTTTTTTAATTATTAACCACGGCTTTTGATAAATTGCGCTCCAATTTCTGGCGTTTTTCCCCCCGTGGCCACGGCTTTAACCCTGCCTTAGCCTCGAAACAAGGAAAAAAAAACAGGAATCGGGGAAAATTTCCCCTTAAAAATACCGATTTTAGGCACAGCTCCTGGTTTTGCTGAGCCTCAGGGTGTAGGTTCTACCCCCAAGCACTCATTTTGGGTGAAAAAAGCCCAAAAAACGGATCGGGAGCGCACTCAGAGCACCACGAATGCCTCGTGCCCTATTTCACGCTTTTTTCCCCCAAAAATCACCCCAAATTTTGGGACGCCAGGCAAAACCACCTGCTTCGAGCAGGGGCTGAGTTCTGCGTTTCATGAAAATTGGTCCTAAATGGGTAAAAGGCAGGAAACGAACCCAAAACGGCCCCGGCCGGCTGTGGGAGGGGAAATTAGTGGAGCAATTAGCTGAGAGGTTCCCAACTTTGTGCCTAATTAGGGGCGGCCAATTAACGCCAAATAATCCCAATTAACCGGCGATGACATCGTCATTAATTGGTTTTAGGGTAAAAGGAGGGGAAAAAAGGAAAAAAAGGGAAAAAAAAGGGGGGAAAAAATACAATAGCGAAAGGAGCCGAGCCTGTTTTGGGTCACAATTCACCAAATCTCCAGATATTCCCCCAAAATCACCGACCTTACCGCGGGGACGCGCTGGGGGGGTCCGAAAGCAGCCCCCGGGCGGGGTCAG